>NC_092629.1:29033881-29333881 GCF_039555335.1 Amphiura filiformis
CACAGCATTCAATCGCATCAATCACACTGTTGCAGTACTTAAGATCATCGAATCTGGTAAAACGTTCTATATCTATACCAATAATAAGCAGTTTACTCTCGAACCGTAATCAGCATGCCCACATACACCATAGCTTCAGGACCAGTTATCTGATCGGAAAAATAATAACATGCACCGTGCCGCGGGGTACAAAATGTGGTCCTATTATTTTCATTATTGTCATTAATGATGATGCCAATTCCATCATTAATTTGTGGACGACTTAGGAGAAACGACCAACATATAAAAAAGAAATAATCTTAAGCTGTGTCAACTTAAGGACTATACAACGACATCTCTTCTTCAGCATGGCGAAGATGTTCTTGAGGTAGTTGACCAATAGGTATAGTTTGAAGCTCTATGTCAGGATGGCGAAGATGTTCTTGATTTACTTGACCACCAAATATAGTTTGTAGCTCTATTTCTTGAGGACTATACAGCGACCTCTGGTTTGTGGACACAGGTTGTGCCTTTTGCAAATTTTCATCCGGAGGTGTTTGTCTTAAAGGCGTCTGATCCCATGGTTTCTTGTTTTCAACCTGGGGAGTTTCGAGCTGTTTGCGCTGTTTGCGCTTTTGCGATACTTGGTGATAAGTGCCGCAATGGTGTACAGATATGGGTTTACAGCAGAATTTATTGGTAAAATAACTGAAACAGACCATGCAAATATTGAAGGCGGTAGAGTCATTAACCCACTTTGCACCAATATCCCAAGAAAAATAATTGGAGCCCAACAGAAGAAATCTGTAAGAATTATGGCAGAAACATTGGCAGTCATTTTGATCTGATGTTTCATATCTAATTCGCGTCCTACACTTGTTTTGATGACTTTTGACAGATCGCACAATCTCTACATAGCACGCCAGAATAATAATAATGCAGATGCTATTAAGACCTAAAAATATTGCCGATGCATAATACAAACCGGGAACAAAACCGAGAGATACAGATTTATCAAACATGATCAATTCGAGTGTAACAGAAGCCTCTAACGGAAGCGACTTAGTTGATGGATTTTTGATTTCGAATCTTTCAATCTGCGTCAGAGGAAGTCCGATGCACACGTGAGAGTTTTCATAAAATTTGAATTTTTTTCCTGTGAAAATGACAGGAGCCACTGCTAATGCGAAAGAAATCAGCCACAGAAATGCAACTGTTACAGCTGATGATTTTTGTCTTAATTTGCGACTAGTGTAAGGAAATCGAATATTCATGAATCTATCAATGCTTATCAATGACACAAAGAATACAGAAGCTTCACTGGATAGTATTGCCATTGCGCCAGCAATTCTACACGTGACGCCAGTTCTCCAGGACTCAGCTTGCATAGGAAAGTATTCACCAAAGTAGATATCAGCGGATGCAATGATAAGCATATAGATTCCCATAAGTAAATCAGACAGCGCCAGATTGCTCAGCAGAAATGTTTGAATTTTACCCTTTTCGTCTTTTGTTTTTTTCCTGCATAAGACAAACAAATTCCCAATAATTGCATTCAAACCAATGAGCCACATCACACCCAACAACACCCTGCTAGACAATAATCTATCGCATGTCAAATATGGAGATCTAACCTCTACAGCTTTACAGTTATCACTTGTTACATTAAAGCATTCACATATTTCTGGTTGACTTACCGCAATTACAGCCTGCGTTGGAAAGTCGAGAAATGTATTGTAATCTATCATTGTCAATTTGTTTCCTCGTAAGTCAATGTAGGTAAGATTGCTTAAATGGGTAATATTTGGAATGTTTGTTAACCTGTTATGATCCAAATAAAGATATGTGATGTTCACTGTGTCTTGAAATATACGGGAATCCAAGTTATGAAGCCGAGTGAAGGACAAACTCAGAGTTTGTACATTTCTCACTCCCTCAAATGTTCTGAAATGTAAATTAGTGAGATACTTACTGTGTTTCAGTAAAAACGTTTCCAAATTAGCAAGCTTCCGAAGCGATGAATATCCTATCTTCATCAATTCGGGAAGGTATAAAAATAACGCCTTTAATTTAAGTAAATCCTGCAGCCATGTATCATCTAATGATACTATATCATTTATCTGGATGTTTAGTATTTGCAAGTTATTAAGTCCGTAGAACAACCCTTTTGGTAAATTTGACAGGTTGTTGTCACTGAGAAGCAGTACAATCAGATTATTTGTGAAATTGAACAGATCTGCATCCAATGAAATAATTTGATTTCCCGTGAGATCCAACACTTCAAGGTTAATCAAACCATTGAACAACCCTTTCGGTAACTTGGGCAGTTTGTTGTCATCGAGAGCCAGTTTAGTCAGTTTACTTGTGTAATTGAACATATTTGCATCCAATGAACTAATTCGATTTCCATCGACTGTCAGCTCTTCAAGATTAATCAACCTTTTGAGCAACCCTTTCGGTAACTTGGACAGGTTGTTGTCACTGAGAGTCAGTCTAGTTAGTTTACTAGTGTAGTTGAACATATTTGCAACTAATGAAATAATTTTATTTCCATCGACTGCCAACTGTTCAAGGTTAATCAACCTTTTAAGCAACCCTTTTGGTAAATTTGACAGATTGTTGTCACTGAGAGACAGTTTAATCAGTTTACTTGTGTAATTGAACAAATCTCCATGTAATGAAATAATTTGATTTGCACTGAGTTCCAACACTTCAAGGTTAATCAACCAATTGAACAACCCTTTTGGTAAATGTGACAGGTTGTTGTCATTGAGAGTCAGTTGTATCAGGTTACCTATGTAAATAAACAAATCTCCATGTAATGAAATAATTTTATTACCTTCGAGTGCCAAATGTTTAAGGCTACTCAAATCTTTCAACAACCCTTTTGGTAAAAGAGTCAACTTGTTTTCAGTCACATTGAGTTTAATCAGTTTACTTGTCTCATTGAACAAATCTCTATGTAATGAAATAATTTGATTTCTACCAAGGTGCAACAGTTCAAGGTTAATCAAACCATTGAACAACCCTTTTGGTAAAATGTTTAACTTGTTCTCATACAGGAGCAGCTCTGTAAGGTTCGTCAGACTTTGGAACAACCCTTTTGGTAAATATGTCATGTTATTATCATTGAGAAACAACCATTTAAGGTTAATTAAACCATTGAACAACCCTTTTGGTAAAATTTTCATATTGTTGCGACTGAGAACCAACCATTTAAGGTTAATTAAACCACTAAACAACCCTTTTGGTAAAATTGTTACATTGTTTGCAGCCCAACGGAATAAAAGTAGCCTACTCGTCTCATTGAACAAATCTACATCTAATGAAGTAATTTGATTATCGCTAAGGTCTAACTCTTCAAGGATAATCAACCCTTTAAACAATCCTTTTGGTAAAAGTGTCAACTTGGTTGCATTTAGTGTGAGTTGAGTCAGCTTCTTAGTTTCATTGAACAAATCCCCATCCAATGAGACTATTTGATTTCCATGAAGGTACAATTGGTCAAGGTTATTCAACCCTTTGAACAACCCTTTTGGTAAAAGTGTTACGTTGTTTTCAGCCAGATTAAGTAGATTCAGCCTATTTGTCTCATTAAACAAATCGCCATCTAATGAAGTAATTTGATTTTCATAGAGATACAATTCTGCAAGGTTAATCAACCCTTTAAACAACCCTTGAGGTAAAAGTGTTAACTTGTTTGCATATAGTAAGAGTCGCGTCAGTTTCTTAGTCTCATTGAACAAATCTCCATCCAATGAGATTATTTGATTAGCATGAAGATACAACTCTTCAAGGTTAATCAACCCTTTAAACAATCCTCTTCGTAAAAGTGTCAACTTGTTTGTATTTAGTAAGAGTTCTAAAATCAGATTCTTAGTTTCATTGAACAAATCCCCATCCAATGAGATAATTTGATTTTCATGGAGGTCCAAATGATTAAGGTTAATCAACCCTTTGAACAACCCTTTTGCAAAGGTTGTTAAATTATTTTTAGCCAGATTGAGTACAATCAGCCTTCTTGTCTCATTGAACAAATCGCCATCTAATGAAATAATTTGATTTTCATAGAGATACAAATATTCAAGGTTAAGCAACCCTTTAAATAATCTTTTTGGCAAAAGTGTTAACTTGTTTGCATGTAGTGAGAGTAGAGTCAGCTTCTTGGTTTCATTGAACAAATCCCATCCAATGAGATTATTTGATTATCATGTAGGTACAAATAATCAAGGTTAATCAACCCTTTGAACAAATCGTTTGCTAAAATTGTCAACTTGGTTTCAGCTAAATTAAGTAAAATCAGCCTACTTGTCTCATTGAACAAATCCTCGTGTAATGAAATTTGATTGTCATAGAGGAACAGCTCTACAAGGTTAATCAACCCTTTAAACAACCCTTTTGCTAAAACTGTTAACTTGTTTCTAGCTAGATTAAGTAGAATCAGCCTGCTTGTCTCATTGAACAAATCTCCATCTAATGAAGTAATTTGATTGTCATAGAGATACAATTCTTTAAGGCTAATCAACCCTTTAAACGTCCCCTTTGCTAAAATTGTTAACTTGTTTTCAGCCATTTTAAGTAGATTCAACCCTTTTAGACCAATAAAAGCATAACTAATCACTTGCCCTATATTCTGTTCTGACAGGCCTAATGTCATGATGTCATTTGGGTAAATAATCAGAGCTGTGTGGCTAGACTGTGAGTTGTGACACATAAATTCTACGTATCTATTCCCAAGAATAGCATCACAGTTTGTTGGAAAATCAAACGAACAAATGAAATTAAAGAACGAGGAACAGGTAATAGTATGATTGACTTCATTTGTGGGGCATTTGTTGGTATCATATACACCGGAAAGAGCCCGATGTTGCTCATCATCTCCTTCAGAGCATAAAGACAGAGACTCGTTTATCGGTATATTACTAATGAGGACATTGCCAGTACCTCGCAGATATAGCTGGAGATTTGCATGTGCAAATACAATGGAACAGAATTCATTTGCTGCAATAACAACATATCTATTCTGACAATTCAAACGATCTCCTTGCTTGTCCACGTACATAAGGGTATCAGTGGGCATTCCTTGAGGTATACGTAACAAAGCACCTGTTCCTTCTGATGCTGTTAATTGCAAGCGGCAAGGTTTGAATGGATCTCCACTGAAAGTAAACGTGACTTCATCGATTATTGGTTTTTTATCGCTAGTGAGAGAGCATGTGAGGCTGTTTGTGTCAGCAGTATTCCAGAGAGGAAGCACTTGCAACCTAGCAATTACATGAAACACCAGATTTAAGAAAATAAGGAGAAACAAGATGGGAGCAGGTTTGATTCTGAACATGATAAAATTTGACATCTTGAAGGTATTTTGAAATTAGGTACCTTCGCAATGCAGAGGTTACGATTTAAGATTTATGTATCTTCGTGTTCCTATTGTCCGACGGCATCGATGACAAATCTATACAGCTACTTATTCATATATCTATTGATATTACTATGTTCGTAGAATGAGTCAAATTAATATTTATAGTATTATAATTGTTTTTTATTTGTTGCACCTAGAGAAACTACTATAACATTATATTTGCATCGCTAAACAAATCTTTGCGGTATTAGTAACCATGGTAACAGTGCAGATTTGACGCTATTTCTGATATCCAGATAGATTACGTGTTATCAGATGTAGATTTTTCAGGCTGTAACTAGATAAGCCTAGGACTGGTACGAGTATTTTCGTCTCAGGCATTCACTGAATATTACCCGCAACATATTTGGCAACAACTTCCAACGATAGGAAATATCCTCGGAATCAATCAATCAAATTTATTCATTCAACAATGCATGTAAAATATAAATATAAATTAAGCTTGGGGTTGGACGATAGCTTCTGATTCAAAAGAATGACAGATTATCAATTTGTAGATTCTTTCTTAGCTCACGACGGATAGTTATTCTTCTTCCAAACATATAGAAAGTCCGAGGTTTAGATAATTATTAATATATTGAGGTGGTGTACTTGCTTTATAATTTGATCGATATGGGTAAAGTCAATTCAGTAGATCTTCAGTCTGTAAGGATCCCGTTGTAGTCTTCTACACATATCTGTTAACAACATGAAGATAAAAACAAAACATATAACTACGAATAACAAAAGCTCGCATTGAGTTATTCTAGAAGTTATTACCACCCCGTCTAAAGAAGACACGGAAATTTCATAAAAAGCATTGTCTTTTCATTTTCACCAAATTGTGATTTTTATTTTCTGTTTGAGATTTTAAGGCCACGATTATCCTTTTTTGGACCATTTCAGCATTTAAATTGCAATTTTTTGCGGGCTTCGCGTGAGCACATCCCGTTAAAGACATTTTTTGTTGCGGATCGCCTGGACTATTTTGCAATTTTTCCCAGCTTCGATATTTTGTCCACTGATAACTAAACTTAGCACCGATACATCAAAACAAAAGTTAATGATAAAAATATATGGACAGGTTACTTTTATGCCGGACAGGTTACTTTTATGATCAGTCAGTCCTGCGGACTATAATTAAAGACAGAGATAAAAATAATTTATCGCGTCTGACGTCATCTGTCAATCAAACTCGAGCACGGTGTGTTTACAAGTGTCATGATGATGGCTTGTTTAACGCGGTGGTATAACCGGTCGCCTTATTGTTAATTTTGCACTTTCAAACATGCAAACCATCTCAAAAGTTAGGTCTTTCATACTGCAGTTACTGTCCGTTTTCCTATACACAATACACAGTGCTCTTTCCCATTGACGCGTGACCTCTACAAATAGCCTACGTTAAAAGTATGGGGATATGCCTAGATAACGTCGCTGTGTGAAAAATAACCGGCCAATATTAAAAGTACGTTTCTAAAGTTCTAGAAAATATAGTTTTGCAACATGTCCTAAATTTTTAGCTAATTTAGATGTTTGGAAATATGCGTACTTTGGTGTTTTAATTAATGTTATAGGTAATAGTACATTGCCTAGTTAACGTCGCTGTGTGAAAAATAACCGGCCAATATTAAAAGTACTCTTCTAAAATTCTAGACAATATAGTTTTGTAACATGTCGTAAATTTTTAGCTAATTTAGATATTGGAAATATGCTTACTTTGGTGTTTTAGGAAGGATATGTAAACGACAGATAACACCAAAAAATATGAAGAAATTATTTCCAAACCGTGTTAAGTCTGCAAACCACCATGTTTCTCATTTTCAAGAACGCTGGTTAACAATAAGCACGTATTGTCTCATTTCGTGAACAAAGACCACACACATTCTCTAGCGCTCGCTTTATAATCGTTCACCCAACTGAAAGTATATTCCAGCACATTGCTCCATTGTACGTGTAAAGCAGACACATATGTTGTGTGGCACGATGTTAATTTTTTTTTTTTCGGTTTTTTTTTTCAAATTTTAATTTTTATGTCTTAAATATTCCTTACCAGCCAAGGTAACCGTTTGAAATATATAGTCACATGACTATGTATTTTGTTTTCTTGGTTTCAAATTTACTATAGTACCCGAATAAAATAATTTCAGACCTCAAGTTAGGTTAATTTGTCTTGTTCAACCATAATCTACGCAGAACGGGAAACAGAAGAGTATAAATTTAGCTTCCACGTTGGTATTATCTTGTCTGGTTTCTCTTTTTGTTTTCTTTTAAATATTTATTCCATAAATATCCCTCATCAGCTTGGAATTGTGGAATCGATATATTTTCCATGGTAACCGCTTCTATCGTACACTCATATGAGATATATACCTTAACAGACGATTATAAAATTTAGCTTCCACATCGATATCATCGTGCCTGAGTTTTGTTTTAATATTTATTCCTTAAATATCTCTCATCAGCTTGAATTTAATGAATCGATATCTTTCCCATGGTAACCGCTTCTACTGCACACTCATTTGACTATTCGTTTTGCTTTCTTGCTTTCAAATTTACTATAGTACCTGAACAATACAATATCACAACTTATGATAAATATTTGTCTTGTTCAACCACAATCTATGTAGTACGGGGAACAGAATATCTCCATATTTTTTTTTCTGATTAGATTTGGTATAATAAAGGTGGTGAGGGATATTTGAGGATCAATAATAAATCAATAATAAATCTTGGTATTGGCCCAATTTTTCAACTAAAATCCCCTCATTTCAACAAATGACGGTCCCATTAAATTGTACAAGTTTTCTTTGTTTTCATTTTGAGAATAGACTAGCTGAACATGGCTCGCTGGATGTGCTCTGTCACTGAGGTATATTTGGTTACTATCGACGCACGTGGCACATAGCAAATCAGACCCAACAGGAATTTATTTTTAACTACTTTTTTACTACAGAAATGTTACATCAAACTAAAAATATAATTACTGTCAGATTTACAGAACTCGATTTTGTATTGGCATTTCTTCAAACCAGATTTTCTCGCAAAGTTGTTTGTTCGTAGTGACCCATCTTATGCAACAACTATGGAATAAAGCCGACGAAATATCTCATACATTAATGGAACTAGTCTATGACAATTCTCTTACAGCACATGAAAATGAAGCAGCTAAAATAAATTCCTGTTGGGTCTATTTTAGTTGATCCTAAAAATATTTTTGTTCCATTGAGTTGTCGACAATATTTTGGGTCGACAGGGTTGAGATTTAGAAGCAGTCGGGTGATCGGGAACACATATATTCGTCCAGCCCTTATTGTTCAATCATTTCTGGTTATCATACTACAAGTAACAATTCTCCTCGCAGTATAGAGGCCAACCAGACAAAAGTGCTCTTTTTAACGGTTTCGTAAGACATATGTGACTGGACACTACGAATCAGCCGTAAACTCGGCCCCGGTCAATTTTGTTTTATTTCGAGTTTAGAAAATATATATCATCAGCTTTAAAATAGTATATCATTTGACTTCAAACGATATCCAGAAGCGAGGTTATGGTTTGTTGAACTCTACTCCTTCAACAAAATGGTACCTTTTTCGGTTCTACGTGTGTCTCTTTTCCACGTTGCAAGTAATAAAGCCATAATTAGCGGTCATTTCAAATCATCCCCAAGTCAACGAGCTTCAGGAATGTCCTTTCATTGTTAATTTTTTGGTTATACATATCCAGACAAAATACAATGCAATTGAATACATGAATACAAAACTCACCCAAGTCCATGGGAAGTGATTTTGAGAGAAAACCATGTGTATCATTTTAATTCCTTCAGTTAGATTTACCTGGTCAATATGGTAAGTTTTACGTGCAAATGAGTGGGTTAAACTGTATTAAGTATGACGATTAGCATTTCAGGGACTTCGTGGGGTTCATTTTACATTTTGGACTTGGATGGTTTTTTGAATCATATACAAAGGCAACAATGTTTGAATGAGATTACCACTAGTAAGATAATACAAAATAAAGCACACAGGTATGTATAATGTTGATAAGCATTCTGCCATGTAATATAAACCACACACTTTCCTTTATTAAACCCATTTTTTTCAAACGTCACTCTGAAGTAATGAATGTGTTACAAGCGGACTTTTATACATACTGGATTTCAATCAATGTGTTAGAACACTCAAATCATGGACTTGGGTTTTTTTTTCATACATGCTATTTTTCACATGCTCAATAGACACAGTGGATGAATTTGAGTTGTTTTTTCATACATATGGCACGGCCCTGCAAAGTGCTAACACTTCAAAGTGTTCATAGTTCTTGTCGCTAGGGTTCAACTCCCCGCACAGGCATGGAATACTACGTAATATGTATCATGTTCGCTTCCATTCAGCGATCAATAACCTGAAAAACCCATATGTAATCCAATTCAATGCACAAGCTCATACACCTGTGGTTCTTTGATGTTACTGCTTACAATAGAAACATTGATCAATAATGAACGTTGGTCAAAAGATGAGCTTACTGAAGTGAACAATTATGTACATGCAGAATCATCATTTATGCATATTGCCTTGAAAATCATAAAAGGCGATTACTTGATCAACTCAAATGATTTTATTAGCGTTATTTATACACCATATTTCAATATTTCTAAATGTTTTATATGTCTTTTGGCCCAGAAATGTATGTATTTGATGCGAAATCGTGATGAAAAATAATATTTTACCAGTCAGATTCAGAAAGAGAAAATCTCATTACACTCGTTAATTACATCACAATCCAAACATAGATGTTCAAGGTCATAGAGAATGTTACAAACTGTTGTATGTTTTGCTATTTTATTTTCTCTGTAGGGAATGTGTTTTATCGTTAAAATCGGATATGAAAAACTATCATAAATACAGCACAAACGGGCATCACTATTTATGTGCATAATACAAATTTACGAATTATATAGAGGTGACATATGACACTTATAAAAGCTGTATCTTGAAAAGGAGATTACTCTGATGCTAGAATTTTGGCATGGAGACTCATGTGAAATGAAGAAAAATATTCCTGATTGATTTTATGTGTCTTTTGAGCTTTAAATGTTTCAAAATGCCAAAATCAACAAAATTCGAGTAATTATGATGTCATCAACATGACATTAATATTCATGAGGAATAATTATTGCTCCCTCAATTAAGAAATGATTAACAAATGGTTGTATTTCATCGCACGACCTTCTAGTAACTGTATCTAGAAATTTATGATAGTTACTTGTCAATTTTGCCGGAAACAAGCTTTTTCTATGGTTACTGACCAGCTCATTAGTGCGGTTCATCAGACATTGGGACATCCTTTACCGTGGGATTAATACCGCCCTCTGTTGATGACAGGGCTTCGAACTCTTATCAAGGCGATATAAGAATTGCCGGGCCGTGATGGCAGGCCTATGCATAGCAACAAATTCCCATGCTTAACTCAATTTGGCCACATTATGGACTTGGGTGGGTTTTGTATTCATATATTCAATTGTAACCCACCACTTGAACAGGATTTAGCCAAAGCAAATAAAGACTAGAGCTATTTAACGATTCTTTATGTAGACGATTATTATCATCTTCAGCAATAGGATTATTGATTGGTGTAAACGCTATCAAATGAGAAACATGTCGCGTCTAATTGAGACACCTATGGGTACGACCCTCACGCATATTTTGCACTGTATCTCAGAATACAATTTGCCGAGTTTACGGCTCATTGGTAGTGTCCACTCACATATGTTTCCAATGGACAAATCATAATGTTTAGAAGAGTCATGTTCGCAAATTTGAATCCAGCGCGTTCCATTCCGTTTCCATGGCAACGGTTACGCTATTTAAAGCTTTTTTGTATTTTTAACTACCTTTAAAACTACATACAGTAGATACTTCATATTTGGTGTGCAGAACACATGACACGTAGATATATTATCTATAAACAAAATCATCACTAAATAAATAAAAAATATTGCAATATATTTCTTTTCAACTATTTCCCCAGATTATCTTGATTGAAATTTTTACTTTTTTATAACTAATAACCAAAGCTAAATTTTACTTATTTTAACCCCCCCCGAGGTTTCTGGAATATACCTCTGTGTAATTAATATTTTTATCTGTTCTTATTCATCCAATAGGAAATAATTGCCGAAAAAACGGGTTGTGCCCTCCATATCTGGCCCTGTTACTACCCCATCATGATCGGCACCTCCCCATCCCAATAGGATGACTCACGCTACTCCACTGTAATCTTGTGTCGAGATTGTACTTCCAGCACTTTCGTGCTCTGGACGGTCGTGTGTATTCCCCCATTAAGTAGGGATTGATAGGGGCAGGAACACGCTGGACGTTCAAGTCTGCAAATTTGTGTCGACTACACCAAGCGACCCGAAACAAATAATATTCAAAATTTGGGCGTTAATTATGCGTGCCCCGATCATTTAAAGAAGGAGACAAGAAAACGTGATCAAGCAAGTCGTTAGTAAAATGCTAGATCGTTCGGGAGATGGAGTTTACTTGGTTGTCAGTTGCTAATTGATCATGTTGATTGAAATAATTTTGCAGTAGAAAATAATGAGAAAGGTGGTGCAGTAAATTTGTTACTAGGCCATACCCATAAGCGTAACCCTGGTAACCTTTTATTTATCCTATCTGGACAATGGAAACTGAATGTTTATAGTTGAACGACCGTGACTACTCCGGCACACCTGAAGAAATCTACACAAATTATTTTGAAAACCTAACATGAAAAAAAAAACAAAAAAAACTTACCGTTTTGTTCACGATTGTGTTTTCTTCAGTTCAGAGATTACGTCCGTACCATAGATCTGAAATTAAATGAAGACCGTTTTGACGTCCCCTCAGTGTTTACTATGCTAGATTATTATCTTCACTCCACTCCTTCTCTTGAGTTCCACTTCCGTAGTCCACTCCTTAGTTCCATCAATTTATATCTCTATCTGTTGTAACTGAGTCTTAAAGTCAATGAGTGATTTACAACAACAAAAGTGTGTTTTCTTTTCACTCTGATAATTGAATAAAGTTTGAAGTAAAAAAAAAAACAAGAAAAACCCAACAAAAACAAACATACGTCAGCAAAACTTAAGGCTGGTCTATTGAAGAAATTGTCCTGTAACAAACGACATAAGCAAGGCAGATAACAATAACCGAACAGAGTCACAAATAATCTAAATTTAAATTCGAAATATTAAGAAATAGACAAGTTGAATTCATGCGCTAGCGACGAGCTATTGCTTTTTGACCAATGAAGTGAATTGTTCTTTTAGAACAAAAATACACGACCACGCTTATTGGGCAGATCCTAACTCATCGCTAGCAACTACATCATCCTTTAGATATAAGCAGATAAGCGAATATGAATAAAAAGTGGGAGGTAACGAGTATTACAAAAATCAGATTTTAGAGTTATTGATCAGGTTTTATAGTTGCGCGTCACGAGTTTATATATCAAATCACGTGAGCATGATGCATAGCGAAGAGAAAATATTAATTAAAATATATAAATGCCCTTGTGATAAACAACACACACGTAAAATACGCCAGTAAGCCGCGCTGAATACAAAACCTGTGCATAATTTCCGAGACAGATAATAGCGAATATCATTCCGTTTATTTAAATGAAGCGCGGTTTAGCGACAACGAGCTGCGCATTGAAATTTTGAGTCTGTCTTGTGAGCTGGCGACCGTCCATACACACTCCTGAACCAAAGATACCACTTTCTTTTAGTATATTGTAAAAATCAACTGATAACACTAATAAACACTTGTACTAGTTATTCCGTACTTTACATGAAACAGTGTCATAGTCCAACATCGTAACGTTTTAAAAGAGTATTTTGCCAATATAAACATCTTGAAGTGTTAAAAAATGCCCTTGTAAACGCATTACATAGTGTTGATCGTAAGCAATGGCTCCTTATGGATGGCGGAAACCTTCAAAATACGCCTAAGAATACGCCTAACCTTAGACGTCTAAGATGCAATCTTAGACGTCTAAGATGCATTCTTAGGCGTCTAAGAATTTCGCGGTAGACTTAAATCAACGAATCACAGGACCAGAAATTCCAAACAACCAATCATCTTAGGCGTATTCAATTTTTGACCAATGAAATTTTAGACGCCTAAGATTTTACACGCCTAAGATTTTCTTAGACGTCCAAGATTGACCATTCGACCGTGACTAGTGATGGACGGTATCGCAAATTCGATCAAAACGTACGACGGATGCTGTTTAGGCCGGTATCACTTGAAAATGGCGGTCACACAATCTGAACAATTTCTCGCTGAGATCAGGCGTACTATACACGATGTAGTTCGACAACTATCGGCAGAGAGTGTTCCCAGAGATTCTCTAGACGCAATTTCAAACAAGTAAATGTATACAACTTCGTATAGCTATACATGTATGGTGATATCCGAATAATCAGACCCATCCGAACCCCGGGGGCACTGGTCATTGACAAGAGGGTATCATACGTGGCCATGAAGTCTCATATAGCACCCTAAACAAGTATTTACGAGGTCTGAAAATGCACCCCTAAACAAGTATGACAAGTGCAATTTTATACCCTAACGAAGTATTGACATTATTTTTGCCCCCATTGGAAGCAAGCAAATCAGTCATATTTTGACTCTAAAACCCTTCATGATAACTGGGAAAACACTAATTCAACGAGCTGCTGGTAGTCTTCCAAGGTGCTTTTGGGAGCTATCACATTGGTGATACCGTCCATCACTAAAATATCAATCTTAGACGTGTAAGAATTCTTAGGCGTGTAAAATCTTAGGCGTGTAAGATTTCATTGGTCAATAATTGAGTACGCCTAAGATGATTGGTTGTTTTGGATTCCCGGTCCTGTGATTCGTTGATTTAAGCCAACCGCGAAATTCTTAGACGCCTAAGATTGCATCTTAGACGCCTAAGAATGCATCTTAGACGTCTAAGATTGCATCTTAGACGTCTAAGGTTAGGCGTATTCTTAAGCGTATTCTTAGGCGTATTTTGAAGGTATCCGCCATCCATAGCTCCTATACTTGTACGTGTATAATACGAAAATAAACGCGTTGAAGTGTTTGTTAATTGTTAGCAGTAAATGTACGGTGTAGGCGCTAACACATGACTTCCTCTTAATCACTATAGCGACACGCACATGCTGCGCCAAGCGTTTATGCTGTTTGTGCAGTCAGCAATTTAAAGGCGGAATTCTTATGTGCGAAACAAAAGTTACCACTTTTATGAGCTTGTCGGCAAATCAATTCGGCACAAAGAAAAATGTGCAGTTTCTATCTTATCATAAAGGATCCTATGTTAATGTCGTTCTTACTTATACAGGCCAGGTTCCCGGCCAGTGGTGAAGACTGCTTCCAGTAAACAAAAACGCTGCAAACAATATATCTAAAACACGTATTATAATTTTACAAATGATAATAACACATCTGACCTTTATCATATTAATTTGAATTGGACTTTGTTTTCGTCAATCTGTTGTTGCCCAGATCCAGTACTAGCATCAATGTTAACCAGCTCTACAAAAACTGCTCATATTCTCATATTTAGACCCAGAACAACGCCCAATAGGGAAAGTAAGATCTTTGGTAATCTACCCTAATATGAAGCTATATACAGCCAAGATCGCATATTTACCAGAATTGTGACAGTCGAAATAATTTGGATCCACCTAAATTAAATGACTATATAGTTGGCTCTTTTCATGGATTTGGATACAGCTTTAGACACGCATGCATTTGAAATTAACAACCAACCCAATAAAGGATAGGGGACAAGTACTGGCAAGGGGGTGACACTAAATTCACGGTTGTTCTATTAGCAACGCAAAACCTATGAAAAATTCCGCTGGTTTACTAGCTAGAAAGTGAGGCCAGTTATCGATCCGTTATGAATAATTCATGTTCGACCCTTGGATCATGTTAATTGCTATTGGCAAATAACAACGTTGTTAGTTTTGCGAACTTTGCCTGTTCAATGAGAGTATAGCGCGCCCTCAATACATCTGGGCGCAAACCAGGCGAAAACGATCCAGTTTAATGAAATGGCGGACGGATATTCCCATCAGGCACCAGTGATATGTTTGTTTCAAAGAAAGTCTACTAATTTGATATGAAATGACATTTTGCAATAGCAAAGTCAAAATTAGGACTTGAGGTCAATAACATGAAGGAAATACGTGACAGAGGCAAGGTGTGAAACACAAGTAGTATTTGAAGTTAAAATAACCTTTGATACCCGACCTGACCTTCCATAGCTTTCCATCATGGCGCCTTATTCGTCTTTATGTATTTCTATATGCTCTCAAGTAAAATAAAATACCAATATGCACTAAGCAGACAGAATGTTACTTGGCTCCCAGCATGAATTATTGATTTTATACGGAGGTAAAGAAATGCACAGTTGCCTGCAAGCCGTGCACCATACTCCAAATACTTCGGTAAATCTGAATAATGGTCACATGTAGACATATCATGTGTTCGGGAAATCACGTGGCAACATTTTAAGATTTCAGACTTGTTTACTAGTTAAATTGTCATTTGTACTGTTGATTATTTATCTTTGTTAATTAATATATCTTTTAAATGCTGATAAATCGTGGTTGGCTGCCCATATTATATGTTAACTTCAATGTTTTATGAATATAATTCTACCACGCAGAGGGGGTCACACAGCATAATTTCACACTACACGATTTAGCTAGATTTGGAGCTCTGCACTTCAAATTCACGTCAATTTCAAAGTTTATACACTTAATATATTTAATATAATACTTATTTTTTTGTTATAACAAACTGGAACACGAAATGTACTAGCTTATTACCTGTACAGAAAGGGGATTTACACACATTCACTCAGCAATTTGACATGCCTGGCGCATCAAGACATTCTCTGTCTGGATAACATGACTGTCGCCCTCAATACGTCTGGGCGCAAATTTAAATAACAATACGCTATTTACATATGAATGCGGCTTCATGCTAATGTCTAGTGCCGCTTCCAGGCCTATTCCGTGGTACTGGTTACATGTACATGCCTTGGCTGACCTTGTGGACTTCCTGGTCCAGCCAAACTGACCACAAAAGGACATAATGAGATTAACTCAGTGAAACCACTGATCTAGAAGGGTGTTATTATGCAATACTCATGTTTGTGCACTCTTCTGAACTATTGAAAGATGCCATGTCACAATATCGACGTTAAGTTTATGACATGCTATGCGGATGCACTATTTAGCCATTTATAATTGAGTCCAACATCAGCTGCATGACGGTGAGAAGAAAAAGAAGGAGGAGGAGGTGAAGGAGGGGCAGGAGTAGGACGAGGAGAAGATTGCGTCTGAAAATCTTTATTTCAGTGTTGAGTGATGCAAGTCGTCATTATTTAAAATCATTTTGAACACGTAAAAAAACAAAGATACTTAAGGGGTGGGGTATGAACGTTTGGACAGTATTTATTATGGGACATTAGAGAACATCAGACATATCGAATTGCATTCTGAATACGAAGAATGTCATTCTGATATCAAATAATTTTGATTTTTTGAAATTCGCAATTAAATACACATTTTATGGCAAATCATTAAAATTGATATTTTTGATATTTAACAGTACTCGAAGTAAACTTTATAAATCTGATGATTTATACTTAAAGTGTATGTAGGTGGGATGAAAAGCCGACGATCAATTGAAAAATTTGACCTTTCGTATTGAAGATATGGAATTTTTTTTCCCAAAACACCAAAAAAAATTAGGTCTTTTTGGGAAAAAATCCATATCTTCAATATGAAAGGTCAAAATTTTCAATTGACCGTCGGCTTTTCCTCGCTGCTACATACACTTTAAGAATATATCATTAGATTTATATGATTTACTTCGAGGACTGTATCAAAAATTTGAAAAATATCAAATTTATATAATTTGTCATAAAATTTGTATTATATTGTGATTTTCAAAAAATTAAAAATATTTGATATCAGAAAAACATGCTTCGTATTCAGAATGCAATTCGATACGTTTGAGGTGCTGTCATATCCAACAAAAATACTGTCGAAACGCCATAAACGCTCATTCTAGATCCCTTAAAAGATTCATTCTTTCTGAGCAGCATTTTTTAGTTCTGTTGATGGAAGTATCTTTAACGTTAGTTCTAGTATATGTCGCAGCTTGACTATTCTGTGCAATGCCGTCTAGTGTTTCCGCGGCTAGCACATCGCGTTACTATAGCCTGGAATAAATACTGTGCAATATAAATTTAATTGGATTAGAAAGTGCCGATTTAGCCGTGTCGTAAAGCCAACTACTAGTTGCTCACTTAAGATGGACAATTTTTATAGATGTTTCCTCGGCAACAACAAGCTGGTCCTCGGCGGGTGTCAGCGCGATCCCCCATGGGTTCGTCACGTTTTCTGTAATACACCCAACGTAGTTGCCATCTTCTGTGAACTGATGTATCCCGCGCATACCCTTACGGTTTCCAACGTAGATGTTGCCATTAGATGTGCAACAAATGCCGGTGACCCAGTTGAGAATGACGCTCTCCATTGTATCGAAACTACGCAGACGATGCCCGATGCTATTGAGAATCTGAAATCCGGCACGACTACTTGCGCTTACAATGACTTTATCATTAGCGGAGACTGCGATGAAGTATGGTGGAATACTGATGCTGAAGCCGCTAATTTGCTCTCCGCTCGGATGATGAATGCTAATAAAGTTATGCTTGACATCCCCAATAAGGATTTGACCTTTGCCATTGATAGACAGGCCGCGAAGATCAGGCGTTTGGGAGCTGAGAAACGGATTAAAAGGCGTCTTTGGTTTTATGCGAAGGAACAAGCTGCCGTCAAAATCGTAAACGAGAACATTCTGGCCGCAAGTTGATACGTAGTATAGTCCTTGTTCACTTACTATAACATCCCAAGGGCAGTCTGTATCGGTGGCGCTTTTTAAGCGCAACAGATACAATCCTTTGTTGTTGAACACCTTGACTGGTCTGTTAGGTTTGAATTCAGCCACGACGATGTCTCCAGAGGGCGCTACTGTAATACCTTTGGCATCCCCCATCATTTCATCTTGAATGTTGAGCTCTTGTGTGTAGCCTCGCGATCCTGCTACAAGGGTACCCAGACTGGTGATTTCAAGGATGGCGTTATTAGCGTGGAATTCCACAATGCTGATTCTGCTTGGCAACGTAATTGGCTGAAGCTTACTGAGCTGCTGGAGGGTGTCTGAAAGTACAGGATATGCGGATGCAATTTCGAATGGTGATCCAATTTTGGTGATCTGTGAGGCCATCGCGATGGCATTATCTAAACGAGCCTTATGACATTGCAAATTCTCTTCACTTTCAGACAGAGTTCTTGCTGTGTCCGACTTCCATTTGCGAATTTCCTCCTTCGCTTTAAGACTGCTCTTTTCTAGCTGATTCTTAAATTCCGACAGCGCCTGTTGCTTAGCAACTTCAACAGATTTCGATGTCGTTTCTGCCGCTCCATCTAACCTCTGTGTTGCGGATTTTGCATCTTCCATCGCGGAGTCTACTTGATGGGCAATCTTCTCACAGTTTTCCAACATGATCTGCAATTCTTTCTTGTGCATTCTGTAAGCTCTGTCGAGATCCATGTATCTGTGGGAAAAACAAGATAAGGGTGTGACGTAATACCTTTGTTTGGCGCATGGACCTCTTCAGTTCATTTATAGATGTCTGGGTGTGATACTTCCGGTTAATCTTTTAAACTGAATACATCTAGTTACATCATCGACGTGTTCGAGTAAACTGATCCATTCAACGTATTGAAAAGTGTGGGAGATGCTAATTAGATTGGGTGCATATTGGTGATTATTGTTGTAAATATTATTTGCTTAGTACAACTAGTATTGCCTCTCGAAATAATTCTCGTTAACTAGCTGTAACTAGTTTTTTTGATCATTGCCTTATCTAAATTATAATACTACTTATTTCTGTATTTGTCACATTACTCTTGTAACTTATAATATTTGTAATATAATTGATATACTGCTCTGTATTACTTATTTTGATGTGTGGGGAAATAAAACTGAACTGAACTGAACTGAACTGATGCAAGACGTTGAATTTATCACAATTCATCACGCATACAAATAGATAAATGCGAATTCACCCCAGTTTCAAGAACTTTTCCAATAACTTACAGCGTATACGTATGGCAATGAATAACTGACATTCCTCAAGTATAATCATGAAAACTAGACGATCTTTAGCATGTTTTCGTTGTTGAAAGGGCGCGTCTGCGTGGTTTACTTCGCAGACGACACGGACGTATAGTTAAACGGTGATGAACAACGGTAAGAACATACCTGTGTCCTGGTTTCTTGTGTTTTGCCACTGTACAAATTTCACAGATGACATCACCACACGTCTCACAATAAATGCAAAGCTTCTTCCCCTTATGTATCCTACACGTCGTCTGCTGCTTGCTATCTTGTTGCGCATGCGCTGCAGGGGCCTCTTCCACCGAGACGATTTGGTGACGTTAAAGAATTCTCATTGAGACATGGGCTTCTTTACACTTCCGGCACAAGAAATCTTTGCAATTCACACAATGCGCCACAGCTTCTTCGTCCGCCTTTTCGCAACTTGTACATGTCACCTTCTTCCCCTTTAACTTCTGTTTCGCAAGTTTCCGATCTTTCAGTGACGTCACGAAGAAATTTGACTTTAGTTCGGTTGCTCCTCCAGGTGGAAGCTGAGTTTTTTCGCGACAGATTGGACAGCTGACGATATCACCACCTTCCCTTTGTTTGCCCATTCTTGGATACACAAGAGACAGTACGTATGAAGGCATGGGAGTGCTTTAGGTTCGGTCATCATCGAATGACAAATGCTGCATTTTGTAAGATCTTCTGTAGATTTCTGCTTTGATGACATTTTAACAGATTTGGTGTGTTGAAAACTGTTAAATCAAAATTTAAAAAAAAAAGTGATTAAAGATGACCAACTTGTGTCGAAATTATAATAATTTGCCATAACATTTGTATTATAACGCTAATTTAAAAAACACACACAATTATTTGACATCAGAAGGACATTTCTCGTATTCAGAGTGCAATTTGGCGTGTCTGATGTGCTATTAGCTCCCACAAAAATACTGTGAAGTAGACTATATAGATAGAGAGGACAGCCGGGGAAAATCTACAAGGGGGAGATAGGTCGAAATACCGATTCCCCATTGAATCAACTCATGTAAGTGGGTTAAGGGGACTCGATCTTTTGTGCGTAATTATAGAGGGCCAGGAGATTCACTCTATCATTAAAAAAATCATTTGAAGAAGTCAAATAACTCTAAGAATAATAACTGTAGTGTAATTCACGCCAGACACAATTTCTTTATATGACAAAAATTATTTTTGTTATCGATCAAAAACGAACGTTTTATCAATTTTAAATTTAGCCTGAATCCGTAAATATGGTACCTCTCGCCCTTTTTTTTAGGTCAAGGCTGTTTTTACCATTATGCAGCGAACCATTGTTAAAGCTATTTCACATACATGTATAAAACATTCTAGAGAAAGAATGAAGCCATATACTGTTGAAATATCTTTAGTTGATTTCGAATGATAATGTCATGAAGTCGTAAATTTTAATTCCTAAAACCAAAACAAAACATAATTGCGACGCAGATATTTCCCGACTTACGCAATTTCATCATCACATCAGTGTCTTTATTATTTGTTTGAAACCTTTCCCAAACGTTCGTGCTCTTTATGCATAAAACGGCTAATCTATCTTTACAAAACGCGTCTTTTTAGTAAACAAAAGGCGAAAGATGGCATTATGAGATTTATCATTTATCATTACACTCCTCCACTCAACTGCCACCGTGGCCGAACGCTGAAAGCGCTAGACGCGTAATCGAAGGAAGTTTCGAATCGCTGGTTCGAATCCCAACGAAGCCTGTGGAAACTTTTTTTCTTCAAAATTCAAGATCGCATTCCGAAATGAGTCACTTGTCGGTAAATCATGTATCGTATCCTTAAGGGTAGACAAGGTATTGTTGGTCGAAGCAGCCAAAAATATCGATTTTCATTATGTATAAATATTTATTATATATATTAATTTATAAATCCAAAATTTATTTATTTATTTTATATGTATATCAATATATTATTGAAAAATAACACTTTGATGTTTTGCAAAAGTTCATTCTACAAACCATATACTTTCAAACCTTGCTTGATTTATCGTTTTTAATGAGTTATGTACGTTTATGTAAGTGTTGCTGGTATTTCAGCCCTCCTACAACATAACTGAAGAACCACATGACCTACAAAGTATATCTGTAATATTTGAATTCTTTACACACTCGCTATGATATGAGAAATTCGATTTTTGCCAAAGCTGACTACCATTCGCAAGATGCTATGAACTACCAAATCGCAACACTTTAAAATAGTGTCAAACCTTAATAGGGTTCCAATCGGGGAGCTGACGCCCCGTTCTCAACCGCTAGTTATGCTACTGCATTCATACCACACGTTTCATGGTGTTCAGCATGCACATGTGAACCTTTATCTTCAGTCTTGGCCAAAGAATCATGAATTCAAATAATGAAACACTTACCATGTAAAGTTTACTCTGATTTCAATTAGCCCTGTTCTTAAGTCGTATGTTGTGGCTTTCGCATGCAGTAGGTCTACTTGTGCTAGACAAATATAATTGGTCTGTTACTTTGACCAAGACAGTCAAAACCACCCTCCTAGGTCAAAGATAAAGACATGTGTCCACATGATGTCCAAAATCTATAGATTGTGATAATTTAACTTGAACACTCCGTAAATAAGGGAATTGCAACTAATTTAAAACGTTCACATACATAAATTATAACCTGAATCCTTCACGTTGCCTTAAACCCGATGACCGATTGCCCGCGCGTAGTTGTTAAAATTAATACTGAAATATCTAATTTACATAATATGATAAAGGACTTTGGGCTATTCCATTTGAAATCCACACTAACCCTGTGAAAGATTTAGCTAAAATCTTCCACAGAAGGAGTATGGGTTTCGAATGGAATTGACAACGTAACTTCCATTTGAAATACTCAATCCAGGTAACGCCATAATACAGGGGGATGCGGGTTTCCAAGTAATTAACCCTGACCAATTACATTTGAAAAACATAATCCCCCTGTGGAATATATTTCCCAAATCTTCCACAGGGGTAGTGTGGATTTCAACTGGAATAGTCCATTGGACCCTGACCATTAGGGAACTAAATAATGATAATTAAAAAATATTTACCTGTTTCTGTGGTGTGTAATTCAAGAACCTCAAAACATGCTTAAACACTTCAATACTCAAACACAGATTACCATGGTTACTCCAAATCCATGAGAAATACTTTTTTGTTTCTGAGTACAACTTTAACTTGAATGCTCTTTCTCATCATATATTGTTACACAACATCATTATGTTACGCTACTCATATCGTAAAACATGTCTTGAGCCACAACATATACGACTTGAGTCGACGGGAAAATAATCCCATGTGATCGATAACTCAGGTTTATTCTCTATAGTGTGAACGGAATAATTATCTATGCGGTGTTGTGATGATTGCTTGCAAAATATTATTTGTGTACAATATGATAACATTGATAACAATTGTTTGAATTTGGTATCAGGGAATCATGGCTTCCCATCATGCATTATGGTAAACCAAATAACCAAACTAAAGACAAATATATCTAAATCAAAGCAAGCAGCCAATACCTGTACACTTTAGCTAAGATTAAGATTTTATTTGTTGTCATCGTTAAATACAGACACGGTGATCTAAAACCTAAGGAAGGAACTAAATCAAAAGTTGCACTTTTGTGTTCTTATCAATGAAAGCACGTCGCTAGTTTTAACGTGCTAATAATAAATTGGAAGCACGGCGCTAGTTCTCTTGTTCGAGAGTGCTTTGTGTAAAAATTAATAGGACATACAATGGAGCAAACTGCAATTTTGGAATTTGCATCATCCTTGGATTTTTGAATCGTACTGCCTTTATTTGTTTGACCAATATCAACGAATGAGGTCTTAAATTCGAGCTATTGGCTGCTGGTTCCAATTATGACACATCTGTCTTGGTTTAGGATATACAGGGGGCGAACACGACTGGTATCTTATTGCTTGGCCAACTGTATTTGTTAGTGTCTACAGCCTGTCTCAAAAAAATTGTGCAAGTGGAAAGCGCCATCTTTAGTAATTAGAAAATACGGTTGTTACATGATGCTTATATCAACGCCAATGGTGCAATCCTAGCTTTTAAATACCGTTTGTTTCATTAATTTTGGTTTCGGCAATACATAGATCTGCTTCACTAAACACAAATGTATGAAAACCCTTTTGTGCCACTTTTTAGAAAAATTGAATAGAATATCATATCCAAATACCTGTGCAGTGCACTTAATAATTTATTTAAGGGGGTACTACACCCATTGCATTTTTTTTGGACAAAGTGGTATGCAAAATGAAGGGCAAATCTTCTTGGTGGCATCGGTATCAATGTAGTTTGCATGCTTTTAAAGGTAGAAGCCAAAAGGTGGTACATCACTGATGTTTTAAATTCACTTCATTTTGCAAAGCTTATTATCAACGGAATTTGTTAAAATTTTGGATATGTGTTGCTAACGCATTAGAGAAAAAATATTGATACGTAAAATGGGAATAAGTGGTGGTTCCTGATTTCTCTTATGACTTCATGAACTTGGCTCTCCACACCTATCCCAAAACGTACTGGTTAAAATGCTTCTATTTTCAATGTTGAGCTATATTTTGTATTCTTTACTAGCGGCATTGTTTCACTGAAACTTAATTAAGCCATAGGTAGCAGGTGACCACAACCACACTACAGCAATGTTGAAAAAAAAAAATCGTATTTCTTGTCACCTACCACCATATTAGGTAGTTTTCGTAAGCTTCACTCTTGTGCTTTTGGTAACTATTTTATAATTGTTTGTCCAATCCATTTCAACTAGGCAATCTAAATTGTACTCACCATTTATATCCCAATGTATATAAATATATTCACCTCACACCTTTTCAATATATATCCAGTAAGAGACAAAATATCAAAATTGATGCCTCATTATGATATTACAGAATATCACATGTATTCAAAATGGATGCCTAAATTTGACCTGAACCAAGTCACCTATAACCTGACCTATGATGACCTATAGCCTTCCACATGCGGAAGAGCTTATTTAATTTATTCAGTGTTATTCTATAGATAGTATAACAATGGATTTAATGTATTCTATTCATGTACCCTCTACTTGAATAGAATAAACTATGATTTGTTATGAAACACACATCCGAGTTACTAGGATACAGTAAACAAAAAATATATAGGGCAAAAATGATTTACTAAAATGGTTTAAAAGCACTTTGTATGTAGAGATATTTTATAAGTTCAGGGCATGAGGTGATGAACATATTTATGTACTTCATCTTTTAATCTGTTTCAAGTGGAAAAAGAGAAACATTATACCCAGCTGTATAATATTAAAACAGTAAAAAAAGTAAAAGCAATTTTGTATTGTTGTGTAATCGATGCATTCTTTTGATTACGCTTTTTACTTGCACAATTTTTTGAGACAGGCTGCATTTTGAATAGGCTGCCAGCTTTGTAGTTTCTTCGGGTATTAAAATGTCGACTGTTTTGCCATGGTGTACTGCGTATTTTGACATCTCCCCAGGCAACCGCTGGAGGCGTATCGTAATTGAATCGACAGAATTGTTTAAACTGGTTTGAGATAATACTTTCAAGATGTTCCTACCCAGTTGATGTTCTATTAAAACAGTTCACTTGAAAAAGCAAAGCAAACTTTAGTCTGTAATCAGGATCTACGTCATTTTTCAACCTGATGTAACAGTTACATAAATGCGTATTGATGCAGCTTCAAAGCGCTAGCGTTTGCTTACAGCGTCGGCGTACCCACGCACGCGTTTGAAACGCAGCATAGCTGCGCGCGTGTAACAGCTGACTCAAGGCGTTCACGTCACTGCCACATGTGGGTGAAAAATTGTATAGGTCTATTTGTGATCTAACTCCATCTTGTGCAATGCATCTTGGGACGGCATTATATACTGTAGATATAATCCCTTTGTGTACCTTTTGTGTTTCGAGTACCTGCAGAAAGGTCCAAATATTTGTGATTGTAAACCAAAAGTGCAAAGACTCTTCCAGGCACTGATTTGTTTCAAATCTTCATTATACTGTAACTTTATTGTTATTAATAATAATATTATTATTATCTGTGTTTGTTTTGTTTTTGCATTTGATTTTTTAAGCGGTGGGGGAGGAATCTTTGGTTATGATTTGTGTGGGAATGTGTGAAATGTGCACGCATGGGAATTCTGAACATTGGCATCGGAATTGCAACTAATTTAACGACATATCAATTTGTAAGCGCTCTTTAGCAAAGTCACCTCCACCCCAATTAAGTCATCTACCACTTCATCTTGCCAAACTTCAACAGAACTCAGTACTACTAGTACTGGTACTCAGACTCATGCCCATGTTATCCTCTTGGACAGCGCAACACAAACTTGTGTAAATGACTTTGCCATGTCTACTTGCACTGCAGAAACTCCTTGTGAATCACCTATTGAACAGAAGCCTAAAGTTGTCCCTCCTGTGTTACCTGTTCCCTCTACGGATGTCCCAACAATTCCTACTAGTAACCCTTTCAGTATTCTGTGTGTGGAGGATACTCTACCGGACTCTGATGACCCTGATCTCCCTCCCCTTCCCCTTCCCTGGATTAAGAACTCAACTAAACAGTCAAGAGCCAAGCAGTCTAAATCTAAGCCTACAATGTCTGCGCCTGTACCCGAGCCCCTCACACCAGTGACTAGACCTGCATCACCAAAGCAAGCACCAGTGACTACACCAGTATCACCAAAGCAAGCTCCTACTAATGATCACAGTCCATCTCAACATAGACAAAATGACAGAAGGAAAACCATACTACTCGTTGGAGATTCTATACCAAAGTTTGTTAATGGTCGACGAATGTCAAGAACATATAGACTTGTCAACCGGTGTATACCAGGAAGTACACTGAGTTTGTGGACTAAAATCATCGATGCCATGATAGAAGAAACACAGCCTACGATGGTTATCATCCACTGCGGTACAAATGATCTTCATACCTTCACGCCTTCTGACTGTATAGACAAACTTTGCCATCTTATAAGCGCTATAAGATATGACATTGACATTGTGATTTCTTCGCTTACAACACAACTCAACCGTGTCAGTAGAACTTGGATAACCAATTTTAACTCACGCCTATGTATACTAAGTAATGCCAATGGCTGGAAATATATAGACAACAGCAACATTACACTTGATCATTTGAGTACTCAAGATAACTTGCATTTGAATAAGCAAGGGACAGCCATTCTCGCTAGGAACTACATGAACTACTTAAATTTTCGCGTCACAAAGGACCGGACTATAAAATAAACAAAAACTATGCTTCTACAAATAAGAGGAAGAACAATGACAGTGTCATAAAACCTATGGACATGAACCCTTGTAACAAAGGAACTAATTTAAATTTTGATGCTAATAGTGTTTTCAATGTTGATACTTCTTCAAATCCTGATTGTGCAATTTATCTGCAAATGCCAAGTAATTGTAATTCAAATGTGTTTAATAACCATGTTTCTCCAATATGTAATGAAAATAATAATATGTGCAATAATAGTGTAAATAATTACAGTGACACAACTAACACAGTTAACAATGCCATCCATTCATCCCATCAACCATCTCATTGTAAAGTCGCAAGTGATAACAATACAATTTGTGCTGAGTGTACTTGTAAGATAATCCCATCTCATCAAACCATTTCATGCATTCAATGTTCATTGATGTTTCATAATAACTGTGTCACTGATTATAATAACAATGGCCCATATTGGTGTCAATCATGTTTCTATAGGACATGTTCAAATGAACTCCCTTTTTGTAATGAGCCATTTATTGATCTCAAGTGTGTTCTCAATAAAGGTCTAAAATTGCTCATCTTAATGTACAAAGTTTAAGATATAAAGTAGATTACCTTAATATTCTTCTTCATGACAACAAAATAGATATTTTATGTGTAACTGAAACTTGGCTGACAGATGATATTGATGATGGTGAAGTCAAAATTAATGGTTATAACTTGTGTAGAATTGATAGAGTATACAATACCCATGGTGGCATTGTTTGTTATGTAAAGGATAGTTTGAATTATCGTGTAAATAGTGATTTAAATATTAATGATGTTGAAGCTCTTTGGTTAGAAATTTGTCTTCCCCATACTAAACCAATTATTGTTGGTACTATTTATCGTGTTCCTGATGCCAAAGCCGACTATATTGATAAAATTGATGCTATGTTTCAAAATTGCTCTTCTAATTATGATGATGTTATTATTTTAGGTGACTTTAATCTTGATGTAGCTAAACCTGCTGATGCTAAAAAAGTTTCACGTGTTGCTAATCATTCTCAGCTCACTCAACTTATTCATGATTTTACTCGTGTCACCGATAAAAGTAAGACAATTATTGATCTTGCATTTGTGTCTAGACCTGAAATTATTTGTGCTTCTGGTGTTCACAGTCTGGGAATTAGTGATCACAATCTTATCTTTGTTGTACGTAAGATTAAGCAAATTAAGTCATCTCCTAAGATATGTAAATCTAGGTCTTTCAAGCATTTCAATGAACATGAATTTGTAAATACAGTAAAAAATATAGATTGGAATATAATCAATAATTATACAAATGTAGATGAAGCTCTCCAAACATGGACAACAATGTTTAATGAAGCATGTAATACTCATGCTCCAATCAAAGAGAAGCGTGTGAAAACCTCTCAACCCGAGTGGATAACAAGTGAATTTTTATCTATTTGTAAAGATCGTGATTATTATTATGCAAAAGCACATAAAAGTAATGAACCTAATGACTGGCAGATGGCCAAAATATACCGTAACAAAGCCAATAATTTACGTCTAAGTCTCAAGAGGAAATTTTATTCTGATTCCATAACTAATAATGTAAATAACTCTAAGAAATTATGGTCTACGATAAAGAAACTTTTACCATCTAAATCTTCATCAACTACCACTACTGTTAAAAATGATAATGAATTTACATCTACTGTCAAAGAAACTGCTAATGTATTTAATGATTATTTCACTTCAATAGGTTCCACACTTGCAGAAAAATTTGATAATGTACATATTAACAATAATATCAAAGATTCTGATAGTTCTTTCAGCTTTAATTCTATTTCTTCAGATTTTGTTTATAAGCAAATTTGTGATATTCCTAACAACAAGTCAACTGGTATTGATGATATTAGTGTCAAACTTCTTAAAATTGCTGCACCGTATATATGTCATTCACTTTCTTATATTTGTAATCTTTCTCTTTGTACATCTATGTTCCCAACAAATTGGAAATTGGCCAAAGTTACTCCAATCTTTAAAGCTGGTGACAAATTAGATGTTGGGAACTATAGACCTATTTCTGTTTTGCCTCTTATCTCAAAAATTATTGAAAGATCTGTTCACAATCAACTTTATTCATACCTTACAATCTCTGGTATTCTATCTGATAATCAGTCTGGTTTTCGTACAAATCATTCCACTGCAACTACTCTTATTGATGTTGAAGATTATATTTTGAAAAACATGGATAGTGGAAGTGCTACTGGAGCAATTTTTCTTGACCTTAAAAAAGCATTTGATTGTGTAAATCATTCTCTCTTGATTGAGAAACTGTATTGTTATGGTGTTCGAGGTAATGTATTAGAGTGGTTCAAGTCGTACCTTAATAATAGAGCTCAAGCTGTAAATATTAATTCCACACTGTCTAACTTTAAAAACATCAATATTGGAATTCCTCAAGGATCTATACTTGGTCCACTTCTCTTTATTATTTTGTAAATAGCTTACCTGATACTGTAAATTGTAAATGTACTATGTATGCTGATGATACCACACTTCTTTGTACTGCTAATGACCCTTCTACTCTTCAATCAGAACTCCAGACAAACTTCAATATTATTGCTGATTGGTTCAAGAGTAACAATCTTACTTTAAATGCTAAGAAAACCAAGTTTATGGTCTTTGGTACTCGTCATATATTAGAAAAGTTCAAAAATGTTCACGTATATTATAATAATGATAACATTGAGCGTGTCGAAGAATTTAAGTACCTTGGTGTCACATTTGACCCTATCTTGTCTTGGTCAAATCATATTAATAAAATGTCTTCTTGTTTTTCTAAACGTTGTGGTATTATCAGACGTATTAAATATTTTGTTCCAAAAGATACTCTCATCATGCTTGCTAATGCACTTGTCATGCCAAACTTCGATTATTGTAGCTCTGTTTGGTCAAATTGTTGTGCTGATCTTTCAAACACTCTTCAAATTCTGCATAACAGATTAGCTCGCATTATCCTATCTGCTGATATTAGAACACCTGTTAATGATATGATGAGTATCTTACAATGGAACAAACTAAATGATAGATGGTCTAACCAAATGTTGGTTCTAATATTCAAATGCCTTAAAGGTATGGCTCCAAGTTACATATCATCTCAATTTAATTTCATGTATAGCATGCATTCTAAAGGCACAAGGAGTCAAACCAACTTTAATCTCCACAAAGTGTCATGGAATATTAATGCAGGGAAAAGGACTTTTAATTCACGTGCTGCTAAAATTTGGAACAGTCTTTCTGCTGATATTAAATGTAATTATGAATCCATGAGTCTCTCTCAATTTAAGCATAGGATTCATTCTTCATAAGTTTGTTTATTCCATCTGCATTATAATCTATCTGTGTGTTCATATGTAATTTTTAAGTTGTATCGTAAAATAATTTATATTATTTACATGTATGTATTTATATGTAATTTTAAATTTGTTTTTAACTTAAGAATGTACTTTTTGATGCAGGGCCTCCTTGGAAATCAGTGTTTTAGCATTGAAGGGGCTACCCTGCCTAAAGAAAGAATAAATAAATAAATAAATAAATAGTTCATGCACAAGATATAAATGTGCTCTTTCATTTAATGACGTAAAATGTGAAAAATATTGTATGGAACACTTACGCACGGATAGGTAGTTTTTAACAGATTTACCACATTCGCCTTGCTATAATTGAATTGCGTTATCTGTTGACCTAATGGGGAAAAGTCTTTTTAGGGGGAAGTATTAGCTTTCGTTTGATATAAAAAAAATTGTGATGTAAAATTCTGACGTAAAAAGAAGGTAGTAAATTCCAATTTTCTTTGCTTTGCCTTGGTGGTTCGGCTTAAAATTAAAAGGGGGTATATCTGACAATAAAAGCTAACATTTTATGGCAAAGAAGTACTAATATGGCTTAAATAAGAGTTGGCAAAGTAATGTACATGCTCCTTTAATAAAGGAAAGATTGACATGTCTTTTTATACATGGATACTAACGATTAATTTTAATAGCAACTGCCATCGATGTGCAAAGGTACATTGAACTATACTCTGTAGTTTTGACATATAACTTGATCCCAAAAATATTTGCCCTCTGGGTTATTAATGTAATTAGTTTTTTATATGTTGCATGTGATATATAACGATCTGTTTCTTGTGTGATGACAACATTGCCTTAATTAGTTGAAATCAATTGATTCTAATGTTCATGTAGCATCGATTTAATTAAGGAAATTACATTGCACTAGATCGGTTTTGCCCTCTCCGAAAGTATTGTATTACTTGCTCTACATTACACGCGATAACCATCGATCTCTGTTTAATTACAACACTGCTTTAATGGTTCGGATAGCGACGTTTGCATAATATTTTTGTGGGACCTGGGAGTACACCAGACTCACCTAATTGCCTTCTGAATATGAGGAATATTTTTCGGATTTCAAATAATTTTGATTTTGTTTGATATTTGTGAAAGAATACAAGTAAACTTTATAAATCTAATGATATGTACTTAAAGTGTATATAGCTGAGATCAAAAGCCGTCTGTCAAAATTTTGACCTTTTGTATTGAAGATACGCATCCCCCAAACACCGAGAATGTTTGAGTCTTTTTATATATCTTCTTCTATATTTATATATCTTTCATATAATGGAGGGCTTTTCATCCCAGCTAGTGTAGCTAGCTGGTGGACAGAGTATGGCACTCAACTATTTCACTCCGATGCCCCAAGGCATGGGTTTTGCATTGAGACGAATCATGATAATTCTGTCTGATATTGGTTGGACCTTCAAAACAGATTTGACAGTCTTTGGCGATACAAGGAATCCCACACCTCTTTGGTGAACATTGTCATCACCTACATAGTAGAGGATCCAGCCATTTGTATTCACCATCTGGTTTCTGCCAGTCCTAGAACATCCAGACTCAAACGCTCTGCCTCCATGCGAACTTGATCTAGTTTACCACAGTCGTTCATCGTATGGACATTCCATGTTGCAATGTTCATTATGTCCTGTGGAAAACTCTCTTGGACTTCGGCACACCAAATCACCTAGTCTGGCTGCTAAAGAGGCTGTACTCAAAAGCGACTGGTGTTATTCGTGTAGCAGATGGCCACACAGACCCATTTCCATTTGAACAAGGAGTTCGGCAGGGCTGTATTATGTCCCCCATGCTGTTCAACGCCTGTGGTGAATCGATCATGCGACAGGTGAATGAGGTTGTAGATGAGAGATCAGGCAGCATTGTCGGTGGAAGAGCAATATGGAATATTCGCTATGCAGATGATACCACACTCATAGCATGCACAAAGGCAGAAGCAAGCAGTCGAGTTGGAGAGGTGCAGTCACACCTTTGGTCTCCATATTAACGCAGCCAAAACCCATGTTATGACCCATGGTAGCAAAGAGACAATCTCCCTGGGTGGAAAGCCAATCAAGCAGGTTGAAAGGCTCAAATACCTTGGCTCAATGGTAGGGTGTGATGGAGACTCTACACCGGAGATCAATGCTCGACTAGCAATTGCCAGAGATGCCACCATCCAATTATTAGGATTATGGAAGGCTAAAGCGATCAGGCTGAAGCTGAAGAAACAACTGGTGAGATCCCTTGTCTGGAGTATAGCCCTGTATGGTGCAGACAGTTGGACCCTAAAACAAAGCGATATCAAGAAGATCGTTTGAGCTGTGGGTATGGCGCAGAATGCTTCAGGTCAGCTGGAAAGATAGGAAAACCAATGCATGGATCCGTCAGAAAGTGGGCATCACAGAGAAACAAGGTCTGCTCAGTCAGCTGAAGAAAAGAAAGATATCCCTGTATGGTCATTGGAAGCGGCGTCCAGATAGCATTGTTCAGATAACGATAGAAGGAGAAGTAGAAGGAAAAGCCAGGCCAGGTCGAAGGAAAACAGGATGGATTGATAACATTAGAATGTGGACTAATGGTGGAATGGCCGTGGCAAGAGAGAAAGCACGCAAGAGAATGCCGACGGTTCTATGAGGACTATGGCGACGCAGCAGCAGCAGCAGCAGTGTAGCTACATACACTTAAGTGTAGATTTATAAAGTTAACTTCGAGGGCTATTAAAATAATATCAAAAATATTAAATGTATCAATGTTTAATAATTTCGTATAATGTTTGTAATATAGCGCAAAAAACCCCCCCAAAAAACAAAACAAAAAACAAAACACAGAAACCTTTCATATCGGAAGGACATTCCTCGTATTCAGAATGCAATTTGGTGTGTCTGATGTGCTCGCAGGCCCCACAATACAGTGCAAAGGTGGTTACCGACCCCTTAATAAGGTCCAATAACTTGATTATAATGCAGGGAAATAACATATCTGACACTTGTACAAATGTTTGTATCATTGAACATTAGCATCGATTTAATTAAGAAATGGGCATAAGGTTCTCGGGGTCAGGCTATTCCTGTAGAAATCCATACACCCCTATAGAATACATGGCCTTATAATCGTTAATAACCGTTAATCGAGTAGATCTGAAATGGAGTCACCCATCAGGTAACCCCATTTAAAATTTACCTTCCCTGGTGTGGGCGATTAATGTTATGTCTTTTATAGGGGATGTATGAATTTTAACTGCAATAGCCCAGTGCAGTGTACTAGCACCACGCAAGGGTGTATATTTTACCTTAATGGGTGATTTTAATAACTATTTATTATATTTTTAATTTCAATACCAAGGCATGCTTATACCTTTGGACAGCTCCCCATTTCACCCCTGGGAAGAGAGAAGCATGTAAGGTAAAGTGCCTTTCCCAAGAACACAACACGATGGTACCGCTGGGGCACGAACTCGCAATCCACCGAATACTTGGCAGAGCCCGTACAGCTGCGCTACCGTGCCTCTACACCGTGCCCTCTTTCATAAAGGGTATTTGCATTTCAATTGGAATAGCCCGTTATTAAATTAGGTCAGTTTGGTTTTTGTCTTTTTGTAATTAGTTCTATTCATTAGATATTGTCACGTTTGGTATCGGTTTATTACAATTATCAAATAGAATAATTGTAAACTAAGAGAAAGGACATTTACCTAATTTACATTATTATGTTTGAACCAGCTTCATTTCGGAACAATCAAAGTTCAGTTGATGTAGAGGCAACATGTCCTTTCCCACATGTCTCTCATCAGTTGACGAAGTGTCAATTCGGTGTGGTGAGAAATAGGATTGTTTAATAAAATGAGTTTCACTAAATTATTAACTATGGATGTTTTAGTATTTTTTGTTGGAATATTCGTGATCACGATAAAAGGAACATATATCGGTGAGTGACAAAATGCTTGATTTTTTTTCATTGATACCATTTAGTACCGTAGTGGGAAAAGGTAATCTTAGGTGGGCGGAATTGATTTTGTGTATATGTTTCAAAAGAAGGCGATCAAAATCATGTTAAACATGACATATTTGAGAAATCGTGAAATTTTGAGAAAAGTAAAAAGCAATGGGGATAGGTTACTAGTGGGAAGTAATTAATTATTCATTTAATTAATCAATTAATTACTGATTTATTTATTTATTTATTTATTTATTTATTTGTTTGTTTGTTTGTTTGTTTGTTTGTTTGTTTGTTTGTTTGTTTGTTTGTTTGTTTGTTTGTTTGTTTGTTTGTTTATTTATTTATTTATTTATTTATTTATTTATTTATTTATTTATTTATTTATTTATTTATTTATTTATTTATTTATTTATTTATTTATTTACACATTCCTCCAGAAAACTATCGGTACCTTGGCTGTTATATTGAATCTCCATCTAACAGAGCTGTACCGGACAACCAGCTTATAGATGGACAAACATTAACAATCACGTCATGCATTTCACATTGCCAATCTTATGGATCGCGATATGCAGGTTTGCAAAAAGGAAACAAGTGTTTTTGTGGTAGTGACGGTGTGTCCTATGATATGCACGGGCAAGCTTCAGAATCAGATTGTAATGATGAGTGTACAGGGGATTCATCGCAGACTTGTGGAGGAATCAATCGCAATTCCGTGTTTGATATATGGGGTAAGTCAACACGATAAAGGGGACGATGGCGCAGCGGTACGGGCTCTGCCTTGCAATCTAATCGGTGGACCCGGGTCGGTGGATTGCGAGTTCGAGCCCGGCGGTGCCATCGTGTTGTACTCTTGGGCAAGGCGCTTTACCTTACTTGCCTCTCTCTACCCAGGGGTGAAATGGGGAGCTGTTAGGAATATTGTCCATTGAACGTTGCCAAAGGTATGAGCATGCCATGGGCATTGTATGGCATCTGACATATTCTTACGACAGGGGAATAAATGTAAAGCGCTTTGATACATGTGCACATGTTACAGCAATAATGTGTGATATTCATAAAGAACAGATTCCTATTTAAAAGTTTGTTTTCACTGATCACATAATCCCCTTTTAATTTGGAGCTAAACAAATTAGGTATAACGAAGAAAATTGCGATTTCATTCCAGCGCCTACAATGCGTGTACTACGCTCGCCGATAGTATTATAAGTAATACTGTACGGAGCACCGCGCTCGACGTGTCTACACATAAGCTGACATCCACGGGACATGTTAGCAAGCATTTGATCGGTGAACTCTGAATAAAACCGGTCATCCCCAGTTTTAATATATAAAGTTAAATTTTACTGTTATTAAAGCACTTCAGTCTTTTACGTGGTATTTTAGTACACCACTGGGCATTATAATTATGTAAAAAGTAGAAATGCGAGTAAAATTGAGAGCGTCAATTGCCTAAGTGATTTTTTTGTAATTTTGAGAACAAAGTACATAATTTGGTTCAAGCATACATTTACCAATCTTTGCACAAAAGCAAATGATAATGAGGGAATAATCAGAAATAATTAGGGTGATTACGTAATTGGTGCATGCTTGAACCATCTTTTATACATACTTTGTTCTAAAAATTACAAACATGACTTTTATTATCGTATCGTATTATCGTAGTAGGGTGAGGATATTCTAAACCAATGGGGTCACCCTTAAGTACATTGTTTTGATTTTTGCACTGACAATCTGTGTACAGTTATCAATTTCTATGTAACTTCCTACAGATCAACTGACTACTAGTTCTTCACCGGCAGGATCGTCAACACAGGCAATATCTACAACAGAATATGTGTCTACTACCGCATCTACAACAGAACAACAAACTCCAACTATGACAACATTAGCTATTCAACAGGCTTCAACAACTACGGACCAACTGACTACTAGTTCTTCACCGGCGGGATCATCGACACAAGAAATATCTACAACAGAATATACTTCTACCACCGCATCTACAACAGAACAACAAACTCCAACCATTCAACAGGCTTCAACAACTCATACTACAACAGAGCTTCTTACTACAAGTAATAACAATGGAGAATTTAAGCGTAAGTGTCTAAGGAGTGCAGAATTTAGCCTATCCCAGAAGGCAGTGTATATTTAGAAAAGTTGTTATGTTATGGTCATAATTATCATATTAATAGTTATTGGGTTTTATGTTTTAAAATTAAATTAATTAATTAATTAATTAATTAATTAATTAATTAATTAATTAATTAATTAATTAATTAATTAACTTTATTTTTATTTGTTTATTTATTTATATATTTATTTATTAAACTCGATCCTCGCCACTAGATGCTGTCATAGCTCAGTGGTAGAGCGCGGTGACTAGTAAAACCGAGGTCGTTGGTTCGAGTCCTCCTGTCAGCAAAGTTCATTTTTGTGATTTTCATGCTACGCTTCGATTTGTTCAAATTTCTTTCGTCTATGTATTTATTTATATATATTTATTTATTTATTTATTTATTTATTTATTTATTTATTTATTTATTTATTTATTTATTTATTTATTTATATATTATATTATTTATTTATTTATTTATTTATTTATTTATTTATTTATTTATTTATTTATTTATTTATTTATTTATTTATATATTTATTTATTTATTTATTTATTTATTTATTTATTTATTTATAAACAAAAGTAATGCAAAAATGAAATTTTTATGCAACTGGCAGTTTCATCCATGATGGAATCATCAGGCATACTGATCTTAAAACTACATTACAAGCACACACATATATAAATACAATCGTTATACACTTGACAATTTATTTATTTATTTATTTATTTATTTTCTTCTCTCATTTACAGGTCATGCAGGGTTCATCAAGTTTGCTGAAAGACAGTGTGTTGGTATGATTGACACAGTAATTCAAATCAGGACAGCACGATCAAAACGGGACTGTGCAAGATTTTGCTTAAGAAATACAACGTGTAATAGCTTTGATTTTGTTACACAGGACGATAGCACTTACGTTTGTCGTCTACAAGAGAGTACAGCGGATGCTGCGTTACTGAATGAGGAAGGATGTGACTTTTATGTAGAATCATAGGCGTAGATCGGAGGGGGGCGGGGTGTTGGGATGATCGATAAATCCCCTCCCCAATAATTTGATAGGGAATGGTAAAGACAATCATCCCTCAATTTTGACGCCTGCATGTGGGCTTCTGACCAAATTACTCTGATATTTGGTCATTTTAGCCTAAAAAGTACCATTTTTGGGTGCTTCACTCAAATTCATTCCACTTTTGGACCATATTTCACCAGTGTAGCGTCAATATGGCGAAATGTTTCGAGCGCTTTGGGTGCATTTGTACCGTAAACTGATTATGTCAATATTTTGCATCCCCACCGACCCCAAGGTAAAAATGAAACCCAAGCCACCGTATAAAATCACACATTTTATAGCCGTCTTTAGCTGGATCTGGAATTTGGGATGCTATTAAGGGATACTACACCCTGCCCAATTTTGTGCCTATTTTTGCATTTTTCTCAAAAATTATAGCGCATTGGTGACAAGTAAGATATGTATATTATAGGGCAAGGACTACAACTACTGCACTGAAAATTCAGCAACTCAAGGTAAGTAGTTATTGATTTATTGATCAAATATTGGTTTTCCCTCATTTTTGACTGTAACTTTACAACTGCTGTCTGTGCTGAAATAAAATTTCCAGTGCAGTAGTTGTAGTCCTTGCCCCTATAATATACATATCTTACTTGTCAACAATGCTCTATAATTTTTGAGAAAAATGCAAAAATAGACACAAAATTGGGCAGGGGTGTTGTACCCCCTTAAGCTTATAAATGTATTTATTTACGATTTAGTGGTCGTTCCATGCTAAAAGAAGCTTGTAGCTGAAAAGGATTTGTTGGTCAACAAGAATAGCATTATATGTAATATTTAAACGGAATCGTAAAATCCAAAAATGCAAATAATTTGAGGTACCACAAGGGTTCAGTTTAGGACCTATGTTCAGAATGAATGTGTCTTTTGGATATCTTTTAAATTGAAGGAGCGTGATCCAGTCGCTATGGTAACGCACCGGGTCACCAATATGACGCCATGTCTACGATGGCGAATAGACTAATGCGGCCTGTACACCACATTTCGCCATACTGCATTCTAGAAACGCTTGCTGTTAGAATAAGAAAAATGTTAATGCTAAATTATTGCACATTCTAGGGAAGAGTGGTTACCGTTTTGAAATAACCGAGTGAGAGGGTTTTCAAGAAAATATTTTTCCTGTCAAAACTGAAGCATCCTCTGCATAAAAGAAAATATGAATATTAACTGCACATCATATATAACGATTCCTGATACCCAATTGTGGCACATTTGATATCGTTTATGAGACAGAGAATTTTATTTCAATTTTATATACGCCAAAATATTTTTTTAATTGAGCAAGAATAAGGATAGAAAAAACGTTGAAAATTCTATGTATAAATAACATTAGACCCGGCAAAAGATTACTGTTTCGTTTTCATGGTAATCTAATCTTTTATTTCCTGAAAAAACATTTGGGGTCTAAAATGGATTTTATATGTAATTGATAAAAACATCGAACGTGTATACAAGAAAAATGGTAGGTTCCTCAATAGTATTTTACTGACCATGGAAATGTACTGACACCGTGCAAGCACATGTCAAAATCGATATAATGTATTGTCCATATAGACGCGCATTTATCATGTTTATTGTCGGATTAACAACAATTGATCGCTATTAATACACATCAATGTTTTTAGGCAAATAAAACTCCAAAATATGGTACGTTTTCTGCTTTTGCTTGTCACGTGGTAGGCCTATATTGAAGTTGCGATTATATCTTCAAATAAGTTTCAAATGGATTCCATAAAGACAAATGGCCGAGTGGTCTAAGGCGCTAGGCTCATAGAGCATATCCGAAGCCGTGGTGCGCCGTGAGTTCGAACCCCGCCTCTGCCAAACTTTAAAAGAAGTAAAATGTAAATGAAACTTTTTTTAAATTTCATATTGGGGAAATGTGACTGGGAGAATTTATGTATGGCGTGGAGTGGTGTGCCTGTACACGATCAATTTGATTGATCAATATCAAAGACCCTATAAGAGTGGATAAAAAATCTGCCACTGTGCACTATACATACGAACATTAATATTGATTTTATTGTTCAACCGTCAATAAAATCAAACTAGAATATATATATGATTATATTGAAGAGAAATTTTATTTTGTACCCAGTCCCGTATCTCCAATATTGATCAATCAAATTTAAAGTGCATGTGCCGCATAAGAGTTAGCTCATAAGGCCAACACAAATTTGTTTTCTTAACCTCCACCGACCGACCAAAAAATCAGGGTCGGCCCCCTTTTTTTTACTTTATAATTTTAATAATTTTATTACTTTTTTTCTGTGTCTAAATTTCATTTCAAAGCTAAATTTGACCAACAGCATTTTTCTTTGGAAGAAAATCATTATTGTAAACTCATTATACAGACTTGACATTTAGTATGGAATATTTTTTCGAAAAAATATCAAGACTGGTCTGGAAGGGGTCTGCATAAACCGCACGGGCTAAATATTAATTAGGGTATGTCGGGAGCTGGTGTAAAATAATTGTTTGATAGAAAATGTGCTTTCCATGAGTTTGAATTATGGTTCTCATAATGTAGCGAATCTGCCTAAAATGGCGGATTTAAGGAGGCTGAATTTGAGCTTTGTGGGGAACACAATTTCGGACTTTATGCAACACTGTTCTGTTATTATCAAATTTGTAAGGGTTTGAAGTGATATTTCTTAAACTTCGACGGCAATTGGCATTTATCACAGCTGAAATATACTTTCAATGTACCAATTTTTTGAACATGGGAGGAGCTTAAAATATGGCTTTTAAAAGTGGTACGTTCTCTGAAAGTTTGAATGGCCCCCCTGAGGTTAAATGTTATAAACTTACGGTACAAAACTACTGCGCGGATTCTTGGTTGTCCAATAAACTCACGCTGTTTCTTTGTGTACAGTAAGTTTATAACATTTGGCCCCAGGGGGCCATTCAACATTTCTGAGTGCGTTCCACTTTTCAGAGCCAAATTTTTAAAGCTCCTCCCACTTTCAAAACTGGTAGATTACAAGTGTATTTCAGTTCTGACGAACACTTATTGGCAATGAGGTTCAGTAAATATCACCTCAAACTTCAATAAATTTGATAATATCAGAATAATGTTGCTCAAATTCAGAAATTTTAACCCCCACAAAAATCAAATTCAGCCTCCCCAAATCCGCCATTTTAGGCAGATTCGCTACATTATGAGAACCATAATGTAAAATATGACAAGCACATTTTCTATCAAACAATTATTTTACACCATCTCCCGACACACCCTAATTAATATTTAGCCCGTGCGGTTCATGAAGACCACTTCCAGACCAGTCTTGATATTTTTCGAAATAATATTCCATACTAAATGTCAAGTCTGTAACATTTATAACGGTCTATTCCTGCATTAATGTTTTCAATAAACGTGGCGTCTTATGCCTGTGAGTACATAAACTGGCCTCAAAAAGAAACTTTTAATTTTTCACAAGGTCATATCTTAAAATCCTGTCTATAAAAATGAACAAAAATTACACACAGGATTACTTCAATACTCTACTCTAAACACATGTCAGTAGCCAAGCAGTTGTCCAACTGACACGACATGGAACACCTTCCTGGACCACATTCACAGCCCAACAGATTTTCTTTTGTTGGGTTCCAATTATTCGCCTGTGAATGTGGTCCAGGAAGCTGTTCCGTGTCAGTGCATTTACTGTTGTGTCAGTTGGAAAACTGCTTGGTTACCGACACGTGTTTTATAGAGTAGAGTATTGAAGTAATCCTGTGTGTAATTTTTGTTCATGTACATGCGAATAATTGGAACCCAGCAAAAGAAATCTGTTGGGCTGTGAATGTGGTCCAAGAAGGTGTTCCATGTCAGTACATTTTGCTGTTGTGTCAGTTGGACAACTGTTTAGTTATTGACCAGTGTTTAGAGTAGAGTATTGAAGTAATCCTGTGTGCAATTTTTGTTCATTTTTATGGATAGGATTTTAAGATATGACCTTGTGAAAAGTTTCTTTTTGAGGCCAGTTTAGTATGCAGTCGTACTAATTGAATCCACGGTATACGTGTATCTTGCATATTGAAGGTATGAAGTGAAGTATTGATGTATTTTTCCACATCACCAATGTTCATTGCATACATACCTTTTACAGTAGTTTTTTTCCGACAGACCGACCAACCCTAAAAATCCCACTGGAGGGCAAGCAAGCAATTTGTGTGACCTAATTTGACTATTTTATGTTATTGTTGATATTTGGCTATGAAAAAGATTTGAGAATGTGTTTTCCAAAAATTAGGCTTGATTGCCACATAGGAAAAAAGCCATAAAAAGCATGTTTTTGGCCCTTTCCAAAAAGTGACCAGATATTAAAATTTGACTTTCATTCCCAGTTAGACCTAATTAAAGGATTCATTTATCTACGTTTTACTTGGCAAAACAGAATAATATTTTTTTAATAAAAAAAAACCCGATTAGTGTGCTATTGATATTAGCGTGTATCTTAACAGCAATTATTCAGTTTTAATTAGTACAGTACTATATTTATAATTCTTTATACCTTGATTCAACTTACACAGTACGTCCAGTTACTTCTCGAATCTATCAAATGGCTATACCTGAGTATTCATTTGACTCTCTTTGGGAGTAATGAATCACCGACTTCCTAAACGAATCTATTCTCTTGATTCCTTTAAGAGATTCAAATGACTCTTAAACTAGAGTCATGTTAGACTCACGAAGAGATTGGACGACTACATTTAAGGAGTCACTTTGACTCCACGTGCGAATTCAGTAAAATGCCAAAATAAATTAAAATAATGCCGAAGTGCAGCTAACAATACAACATGATCTGGACATTAATTAAATTATGTCATGAATATCTAGTATGAACACTACGAAGGAAGAATACTGTAAATTGGATTGATACTTTATCCTGCCAATGTAATACCAATTATAAGACATGTGATTTCTTTTAGGGTTATGCTCCTTAACACGGGGTTTTACATTTTTGTATGAACACATTGCACTCTAATTCCCGAAATTAAAATGACGCTGTTTAAAGAGGAAATCAATTAACCCTAACCCGCCTGGTGTGATGACGCAATCGCCCTAAGTGATATATAGGCACGGTTTCGCTGGCCAGCGAAGCCCAAGACCCGTGGCAAAGTGTCGCCGACCGAGGGGTCTCGGGTTCGAATCCCACCCAGAGCAAACAACTTCTTTCTTTCTTTTCTCTCTTTATTCTTTCCTTCTTTCCCTTCCCGTCGCCAAAAAGGCATTAGGGGGTTAGGGTTAATGAATAATGTTCAAATTACGTGTGTTGTTTTTAAACCGTAATATTAAATGCTTTGAAATGGCATGTAAACTCGCATACCACCATTGTGCATTGATGTGACTGACTTTTAATCGATGATCCTTGGCAAAAATACCTCACTCATCCGTGCGAAAGTTCATCATGGAAATACCTCAATAAACCAAACGATCGTGAAAGTGTCCCTTCTCACCTACCCTATTCTATTACCCCCTATCAATTTCGTGCCATATGAAATCGCACGAAATGGCTTAATATGCATGTAAAAAAATTATTTACTCAAGTAAAGTCTTATCTTTGGAACAGTTTTGATAATTTATCACTTCTCTATCCACAAAACACCCTTTTTCCTAATATAACTACCATTAACACATCATAAAATGGTTTAAAATGTTGGAAACCTGCATATTTTAACCATTTTTAGGCAAAATTTTGCCCAAAAATTAGCCCCAAAATGTCCATAAACTTTTAAAATATAGTCCAAAGTAACTCGGATTTCTTTTTATTATATGTAGAAACACGGCAGTGTATTTAAAACTGCATAAAAATGCCACATTGATGTACTCATACACTTCAAAAATGCAAATCAAAATAATTTGTTCATCATATTTGGCTATGAGCTCATTAATTATTCATGAGCTAATTTGCATAAAATTTACATAATTAAATATTAATCTTGTTTTTCTCAAAGCTTAAAGTCCAAGCTTGTCAATGGTATGCCACTTGTTGGTTTTTACCCAACCAATAACACTGCAATGTAGTAGTTAATATGATACCTCCACACCACTCAAATATACCATTTTTGTGGGGGTAATCGAATAGGGTTAAAGTTGACTGGTTGTTAGCAATCCACGTAGTCTCCTTTACTGGTTTCTGCCTTTCCTAATCACCTAACACTTATCGATAACCATATACAGTATTAGACTCGCTACCAGTCCTATACACGACTTGCCTATGTTATTTAGATTCAGATTTCAGATTCAGATTCAGATTGAATTTATTTCAAATTCTTAGCCCGTAGGCCAAATTACATGAAATATTACATTTGCATTGTTAACATTAAAAGACGTAAAAAACATATAAAATTTTAAATAAAATCACAATAAAATTGCTCAAAGAAATGAATTGCACTTGCTGAGGCAAAATCTCACCATCATACAGCTCATACCCACCTACATCTCCACACACACCTTACGTACACCCACGCCCAAACTATCAGCCCTCCACAAACATACCCCCACACTTACCACAGAGGCACTAACAAAAATAACATTAACAAAATATTGCACATAAATTGGACCAGCCAAATTATATATAAGGCAGTAAAACACACCAGCTGAATATGAACATGCTGAGATGCACTAATTTAGTAGATGAGTAAGATAGGGTATTAAGCTGTTCCCATATCTTTTTGTTTTGGTTCTAGGGACCTGATACCTGTTGCACTGTCAAAGGGTCATACCGTAAATTTTCGTCTACAAGCTAATAGAGTGCTTTTGATGCAAGCTAACTTAATCCGGGCGCCATTCTTGGACAAAATTATAACATTATGGAGTTTAAGCAAATAAATTACCGCTAAAAGCATAAACAAAAAGTTCTATTGTAAAACCATCTATTGTATTGTCATATTTACGGCTACCTTGTTTAAATTAAAGCTTTCATCAGAAACACTCTATATGCTTTTAGACGAGGTTTTACGGTATTGTGGGTCCTCATAATTATTGTGTGGAAATCACTCTGAGTAACTATCAGATTCACATTTTTGAGCAAACGGTGTACAGAGATGTAATCGCCTATCATTCAAAGTTTGGAGTTCCAACTGATCAAGGTAAGGCCAAAATTTTTTTTTGAATGATGATTTTTACAGATTTGTTCAAAAACTCAATGTTTTTCACTTAAAATTAATATTTTATTGAAAGACTAGTCTTTACTTGATGTCTAACAGGTATCCAGAAATCAAAATTGACAAATGTCCCTAATTGAAGAAGCATTATTTAATATTTGAGGGATTTTTAAAAACTGAAGGTTAAAAAAAAAAAAAAAAAAAAAAAAAAAAAAGAAAACGACCGTCCGACCCAAATTTCCCATTTTCCCACTTGAGGGCAACACAACAATATTTTTTTTGCCTAATCTGTGTAGGATGAGTAATTATATAGCACCAAGGATAATGCGGCAAGTCTTCTTTTGGATGCGCTCTAATTGATGTGCTTAGTCGTTGTTGATACTACCATGTCAGACAGGGGCTACATATTCGCATGTTGGGCGAACATAACCAAAATAAACAGAAACTAGGTCACCAGTTGGAACACCAAAGCGTTTGAGACGTAAGAGCATGTACAACCTTCGACTGCTTTTTGATACCATATTGTTAACCTGTGACTGCCAGCCAAGATTTGATTGTCAGCCCCAGGAGCTTAGTTTCAGACACCACCTCAACCTCAATCCCAGAAATGTGAAGACCAGGACGGACAGGAGGTTCCTTCATGAAACAAACCTGCATCACCTTGCACTTACTCGGATTGAGCTCGAGATGATGGCCCTTTGCCCAAGCATCCTTAACATCAGATACAATCTGGGTGACTTGGTTAGCAGGACGAACTTCTCCAAGGTTGAGATCATCGACATACTTAAAGCTTTTAGTTAGAGACTCCTCAGAAGCATTGTTGATTACACCAAGAAATGTGATGGGGCCAAGCCTAGTGCCCTGTGGGATACCACATGAGAGAGTTTCTATTCTGACAGGACAGAGTGGTACTGCACTCGTTGACGACGAGCTGTGAGAAAGTTTATAATCCACGGCAGTAACTCGCTTCTGACACCAAGCTCGTAGAGTCTCAGGATAGCTTAAGTATGGTCGAGGCAATCAAATGCCTTGGAGAAGTCCGTCACAACTAGGGTTCCTACAGTCCCACCTTTGTCAGTACCTTTGAAAAAAAACATCAATAATTTCAATTAGACAATGAGAAGTAGACGCCCTTTGATACTAGTTCAAGTTCAAGTTTATTTGTTTTCATCTCAATTCACAATAAAATTATACAAATGGAAATTAAAGATAAGGAAAACATAATGATATAACTTATAGAAACGCAGTAAGAACATGAAAAGTGAAGAGATGTGGATGCCGCAAAACGCAGAGCGTGAAACTTGTGGCACCCAATCTGAACAAGATGGAAATTTAACTTACGCTACAACATTAATATGTACAACGAATGTATCATGTGGCCGAAATAAGAATAAATGAAAATTAATTGAACGGAATCAATAAATCAGATAATAATACTTGAAAGTACAACAATAAAAAAAAAATAAATAACATATTTTGACACAAGGCTGAATGAAACGAGAAGCGTATGATTCCCTTACTTGAAAGATAATTAGGACAAGATCGGAATCAGACATTGTGCCAAATAAATTAATGGGGCATGGACAGGCTGAACAGTACAAGACAGGACAGGACAGGACAGGACAGACCCAAGTAAGACGGGCAGTTTGAAAATACCCTAAAACGGAAGTTTAATCAGTTGTGGTATAAGAATCGATTAAATAATCTTTAAGTCTATGTTTGAAAATAGCCAATGTTGGAGACTGTTTCAATGATTGATCAAGGGAGTTCCAGAGCAGGGCACCCTGGATCCGAAGGATATTTTCAGCCAGCCTGGTATTGGTAAGGGTTACGTGAAGGTCATTCGAGAAACGGGTGTCATGGGTGTGGATGTCTTTGTTGGTTATAAAATAGTTTGTGTCAGTAGTATGAGATGGTAGTAGGTCATGAAGGTAGTTGAACATAAATTGGGCAGTTTGGAAAATGTAAAGGTCATGGATTTTAGCGTCCGGATAGACTTGAATAAGGGGTCGGTGTGGGCGAGCCAAACGGAATAGGTACATGTTCTGATAATTTTCTTCTGCATTAAGAAAAGTGTATGGAGATGGGAATTGTTTTTGTCAGCCCAGATCATGGCACAGTAATTAAGATAGGGGAAAACAAGGGTATTATAAAGAGTGATCAATAAATCAGAGGGGAGAAATGGTCTAACCTTCCTAATGATACCATTGTATTTCGAGACAATTTTTGTAACATGGGATGTGTGTGATTTCCACGACAGGTCGTCGTCTATTAGAATGCCAAGAAATTTAGTTACATTAACTTGTTCAATTAGCTTATCGTCAATGCAAATTTTAATAGTTGACGGGGAAAGGGGGTATGTTTATTTTTAAATAACATGAAATTGGTTTTTTTGATATTTAGAGAAAGTTTGTTTAGTTTAAACCAGTCAGATATAACATTAAGTTCTTTGTTCAACTTTGACTCCAGTAATTTTTGGTCTTTATCCGAATAAATTATATTAGTATCATCTGCAAACATGATAAAAAGGAGATTAGGGGCGCATTTAGGGAGGTCATTTATATACAATAAAAAGAGTAGGGGGCCTAAGATCGAACCTTGGGGAACCCCGCACTCAATTGGTAAGGTGGAAGAGCGATGTTGATTAAAAACGACAAACTGCTTCCTATCATTGAGGTAATTTTGAATCCAAAGATTGGCAATGCTCCTAATACCATAATTATCAAGCTTGTTAATGAGAATTTGGTGATTTAACGTGTCGAATGCTTTACTTAAGTCTAAGAAAATTCCTACCGTGCAAAGCTTTTTGTCGAGGGATGTGACAATTTTATCGTATAATTTATTAATGGCCATATAAGTTGAAAGTTTTGGTCTAAAACCAAATTGGTCACTGGTAAGAATGTCATGTTTCTCGACAAAGTTAATGATCCTTTTGTAAATCAATTTCTCAAGAATTTTTGACAACGCAGGTAGAATGGAGATTGGCCTATAGTTATTAAATATATATTTGTCGCCGGATTTAAAAATAGGGATTACTTTGGCAGTTTTAAAAATTGATGGAACAATGCCAGTGGACATGGAGTTATTGAAAATATGAACAATAGGACCGACAATTTTAGGCATGATTTGTTTGAGGAGGCTTGAACTTATACCGTCGACGCCACAACTGTTGCTTGATTTGAGAGATGAAGAAATATCTAGCACTTCCTCCTCCGTGGTGGGAGATAGGAAGATACTATGATTAAGTGAATTAAGTGAAATACTTCCATATTGGCTGCGGTCAATTGCACTAGAAATATCATCAAGCACCCACTTTGCAACAAACCCCTCACATAGTTTTGCCAAAAGGGAAGTCAATGCAATTTGCCTTAGTTTTGAAATTGTTGCAGGGGTTTCCTTTGGAATGGAGGCATTTATGGCATCTTTCTAAACTTGGGGACAATATATCTGCTACTGATGCTAAACTCACAGGCAAACTCTCTAATTAACCTCCAGGAAGACCATAGGTCCTGCTGCTTTTTTAACATTCATTTTTTCAGAGCATTGTACATATCCCATACCTGGATCTGAGGTGGCAGTCTTGCAGGTTGAAAGGCAGGCAGCGCCTGTGGGTTAATTGGAGGTCTACGTTGTGAGACTGAGGCAAAATTATCATTTATAGCCCTTGCAACTGCTTTTTCAACTTTTTGCTGAACACCAGGGACTGAGATGATTGGCCTTTTCTGACATTTGTTGGTTATTAGTTGGATTCCCTTATGCCAGCCTGATGGGTTACTTGACTTGAGGTTCTGAATGCGATCTCTGTAGTAACATAGCTTTGCTTGATCGATGACACGACTAACCTTATTGCGTAGAAAGTGTCAGAGAAACATTTTCTTCTCTGCAAAACCTACATGACGTTTCCTGATTAGGTTCTTAATCTCAGGAGTGACCCAAGGTGTGATCCAAATTTTGCATATTTTAACATATTCCTAATGTTTTCCTATAGAAACGTTGGCCAAAATATATGTGTCAAATATCGCGTTTTATCCCCTCCCCTCCAACTTTTGACCTGCCAAAAATGCTTGCTACCCCCCTTTTGCCAAAAAATTTTGCCCCCTATATATAATTCACCAGCCCGGGGGTAGGCCCTTCACATAATTATTGCACCACCCCTAATCATTTATCATCGTCATCATCCAATGTTCATCATTCGTGTAGAAAATAATGACCTTGTTGAAAATATTCCTGTAGACCTCCTCGTGGAAGTGTAAATTTCTAGTTGTATTCGGCGTCAAAACAGGCGAAATCAGTACCGCAGCGTTAGGAAATACATGGAAGTACGAGATGGTAAAAACGTCACCTAATTAATTATTCATATATCATCGGCAGAATGCTACACTATCGTAAGTGCAGTTTGGACACATTTTCAGGAGTAGTATATGTTTTGCGTAGCCGTTTATTTCCATGTATCCATAAAATGACATGGGAATGTAAAGTAATTAAATTTTAATAATATAAACTATATAAATGGTGCTAAAGTTCATAAATCAATGAATTATTTACTGATTTAGATGTCGTAGGTGCCATATACGATAGTGTTGCACGCAAATATAAATGAGTGTACAGTGCAACACTATCGCATGTGCCACATACGATAATGTAGCATTGACTGCTAAATTAGGACACTATCTGTCATTTTAGGTTACTTAACAAATGTGACTTTATTTCGGCACAAAATATTTACAATAGCAAGACACCTTTTGCCCAAATGTTATCACTCAAGATTTATAACTGAATCTAAAGGATAAAAACACCGGATGTGTGGTCTCTATTACCAGTCATGGGAACTATGAACTTAGCCAGCTTGCTGACAAATCCTACATTTCTTGTCCATTTTTCTCACTTCTTCACAAAAGGCAATTTAAAGCCTTAATGTACGATCTTTTTTTAATATTTAGTCTTTTTTTCTTCCAAAATGATAAAATAGTTAATATGCGATCATTATGAAAGTCCCAATACATTTGGACGAGAAAAACATCATGGGAATTTGCAAAGAAACAACATCATAAACCTCTATCACTTTGGATTATGACGCCGAGTGCGGCCTCAGAGTTAGTCGCCTATGAAGCCAGTTTGGTTACACTCCCTCCACATGTGTGGAGGAGCGTAACCAAACTGGCTTCGTAGGAGACTAAGATTTGAGATCGTTCCGACATTATTATCATAATCTGAATATTATGATAATATGTCGGACCAACAGAAAATCATCCCGTTTTACTACAAATAGGGCGAATTTGACAGTTTGCTCATAGATGTAAGTCGGGACATGTGCAAGTATTACAAATATGCCAAAAAAATCGGTTTTGAAAAAAAAAGAGGTATATTCTGAAAAAAAAAAGATCGTACATTGATCGTAATTGTTGAAGGTCTGGAGAATCCTGTTAGTTTGTCTGACTCCAAAAGTGCAGTGGCGCCATGACGTCACTGCATAAAACAATTATTGTTTTACTTAAAAGGTTTCAATAATTATATAACTGGTAATTGCAGACTGAAATGTCATTAAGGCTGGTATGAGCCATCCCTGTACAAATTAGTTATTATACATTATATGTTATGTCTTTTTGCATAGCAATTGCGTAGTTCAGTGACCTGTATTTCACAACCATAGTATAGACATTGACCTCATATTACTGGGTATGAGTTTTAATACCCAACATATTCAAATGTCATTCTGTAATTATACAAGGATAATTACTCACTATTCCAGAAAAATACAGAACTTTTTTTTTGGATTAAAAAATATCATCCGGTTTTGCCAAATGAAACATAGGTTAATCCTAATCCTTTAGGTAGTCTTAAATGGCAATAAAAGTCAAATTTTAATGTTTAGTCAATTTTTGGAAATAAGGGCCAAAAACATGCATTTTTAGAGTGTTTTTCGACCTTTTTTTGTATTCTGTGAAAATCAGGCCAAAAGACTTGAACAAAGACTAATTTCAAGTTCAGAGTGGGCTGACATTCAAATTTTAGACGTCTCTTGGACAAATTAAAATTGGTTATCGCTATAAAGTGTGTCATAAAAACAAAACGGTAAATGCTAATTCCATGATTTGTTCACACAAGATCACTAATGGAAATTTTATTTATAAAATGTTTTAAATCCTAAAAGGTTTAACTCGGTTCTTAAATAAAAATGGATTCTTTTCTCTATTGCACTTTTTTACTCACCCTGTAGATGGACATCTACAGTATTTCAACAGATAATTTCGAGCTGATCTTTCGCAGATAGAACAAACATCGTGATCGCTATGCTGTGAGTAGATTTTCCTTGTCATCATTGATTGAATAAGCTGGAGCTCAATATGTTCATCCTTCTTATTTACATTCTTCCCATTTACAGCTTTACTGTTTCTTCTTTGCTTGCTTCTCTCTTACCATCCTCCCGTTTTCTTCGCTTATATTTATTTTACTATTCTTCCTATTTCACAGATCCAAGAGGATATCAGTGGGGCACTCCCCCAATATTGCTGTAATAGATACTACGTTACCAGGTCACTCGCAGGCAAATCAGAATATAGGAAATAATGGGCGAGAACAAAATAAAACAGAACCCGTGAAAAAGAAGACGACCCTATGCGATATTGTAAATGAATACGGTGATACGGCATCTGCCCATGGTTTTCCAATGATTATCATTACTAAACATTGGTGGGTCAAGTTGTTTTGGTTAATCGTTAGTTGCGGCTTGGCAGTACTATTCGGCTTTCAAGGCTATTATTTGTTAATTAACTTCTTCTCGTGGCCTTATAGTACCAACATTGATATCATCAGCAAGTATAATGCTGAATTCCCAGCAGTTACAGTGTGTAATATGAATCGTATGAAGAAATCCGAAATGGTAGGTACACGATTTGATGGAATCCTTGCCGTCGATGACGGGCCGAGCAGTGCCGATAGTGACGGAAGTTACGGCGACAGTAGCACCGGGTCCTCGATCGATTACGACGGACATGGATCCTCAAATAATGAATATATATATCACAATCGGACGACTTTGATTTTGATTCAGCTGCATACGACAGTTTTACCTTCGTTTATGATGACTATTTAAAGTGGGACGTTAAGGGGGAGAACGATTGGGAAGGCTTCTTTGCACAGTCTAAGACCGGTGACTTCAGTGATATTGCTGATATTGCTAACCCAACCAGAGAGGAACTGAAAATGTATGGACATCAAGCTGAAGATTTTATCTTACAATGCACCTTTGACAAGAGAGGATGCAATTACACGTAAGTAAACCGACACGTAATGCGCTATTTCAACCTGGTCTCCAAATTAAACTGCCGTATGTATAGTCAGTTTACCAATGTTCTTAAACTGTTTAAAAGTTTAAGATATGCTTTGAAGATATTTTAACACCACGGAATATTCAAACTCTTTGAGGTATTGGGATGGGTTTTGAAAGTGTCAGCCGTAAAAAAAGCGCTCAAAGAGAGTATAGTTCAAGGTTGGCCTAAACTATTATAAATTAGCTCTTGATAGAGGGCTAGGGTCGTCTGAAGATCGAATGAGAGAAATTATGGTGTATGAAAACTATGGGAGTTTCGGTATTTTGTCCACTTTCTAGAGTGACGAGTAATACGGAGCTATTAGGGCATATCTATTGCAACTCCATTCGAAGAGAATAATTATTACATTACAAGTTGACACTCGTTGGAATTTTTTTATTCGTATTTCTCATGAAAAAAGAGAAATTGTGTTGGTAAAACGCTGCCTCGTACGGTCCTTCCCCCGTTCGAAGCGAAATTGAGACTGAATGTAGGAGACTGATGACGTCACAGTAAATGAAGAGTAAATGTTCACAAAGAGTTACATACACATGAGCCATCGATATGAGTTCTTTTGATATTCAGTCATGTGTATAATGCGCGACCTTGTACCGCGAGAAATCGGCAAGGTTCAACAAAAGGCCATTGAAATTGTTTAATAAATACAATATGGATATACATCACATCAAATTCAAAGCTCGCACGGTAACATTTATCCAAAATATTTTTTTATTTTTTAGTCCAAATATTTCTAATCAAGTTGATATACATATGAATTGTAATATCACAATTTACTATAATATAATAAAGTAGCGGCCAGATTTTATCCATATGTGTAAAAACCATTAAATTTGTAATACTTGATTCAGAGTTTTTTCTCATAACAAAAACAGTATACGTTCTGTGCATTGAGAGTCCATTCTCTCAAAGCTGGCACACTTCATTTCATGACATCACACTAGTTTCTTGGTCAAATCTGTCTCGGTCGAAGGAACTCACCGCTTACAGTTGGTTTTTGTGGAATATCAATTTTAAACGACTTATTTTCTCAAAAAAGGAGTCATTGTCAATGTCCTCATAATATTAGCTTGCCGATGATATAATGTTGTCCGAGCAATATATATATACCCTTTAAAGGAGTATTTAGCGATTCTAGTATCCTCTTTTGATGGTATGTTTGAGTAGATATCCATGAAAAAGTTTATTCTCAAAATTTCAGTTGATTCCGATTTTGTGTCTGCGAGCTATGGGTGCTTATTTGTTACATTTCTCCATGGGCTTCATTTGCTGTAACATCTCTATGTTAACAGAACGTATACCAATTTGAAAATATTTAAGGATGGCCTTAACCCTGGAATTATGGAAACTTTTGGGCCTCATGACTTCTAATTTGTTCGTCTAAAGTATATAAAAGTATACATAATTAGAATGGAAATTACTTTTTTGTGCAGTTTTTAAGAATTAATAAAAATTTCCTCCAAAACGGAGTATTTTTGCCCAAATTTGACCTCACAGATGGATTCATCAAGTCGTTTCCATTTTAAATATACTTAGCTTAGACCAACAATTTAGAAGTTATGAGGCCCAAAAGTGTCCATAATTCCAGGGTGGTAAAGACCATAAGAAAGTGAAATCATTTTCTTCATGGCGGCGCTATTCATGATATCATGTTTCAATAAGAATTTGTTTGCACATAAGCATTATATAACTATAATTACAGTACATAAAGCTACAATCATTGGACAAATAGGTTTGTTACATTTGGTACAGCAATATGTGTATTGAAACTATTATTATTATTATTATTATTATTATTATTATTATTATTATTATTATTATTATTATTATTATTATTATTATTATTATTTCTCAGTGACTTCAGGCAGTTTCAAAACACTCATTACGGGAACTGTTACACCTTCAATCACAGATTCAACAATGAGACTGTGCGTAAAACAAGCAAATCAGGAGCTCAGTTTGGTTCGTAAAGAATTCCCTAAAACAATTTGATGTGATCAATTGTATATTGTCGAATATCATTCAACTATACACTTATTGTACATTATTATTTTGCCGATGGCGATGTTGCCGATTGAAATGAAATCACGAGTTAGATAGACAGGCTTTATAGAAAACGTGTATTCGGCACTATGCAATAATCACAATGATGAGTAATGTATGGTCGCTACTCGCGTTCGGCGAATCGCATAAAGCACTTCACGAGTTAGATAGACACGGTTTATAGAAAACGTGTATTCGGCATTATGCAATAATCACAATGATGAGTAATGTATGGTCGCTACTCGCGCTCGGCGAATCGCATAAAGCACTTCACGAGTTAGATAGACTTTTAGTCGGCGTCATGCAAAAATCCCAACGATGAAGAATGTAAAAAATGTGATCGTTATCTTGCACTTCTTAAAGAAAATCTCAACTTTTCAGATTCGATTCTCTTATAATTATAACCCCTTGCGCGTGTTTGCCCTTTTCAAAAAGTGTATTTATCTTATTTATTCTCCGCATTTTAGTATGGTCTGCAGTAGTCCAAATATCCCTACTTTGAGAGCCCTTCCAAATGTCAAAATTCCTGTTGTTTGTCACACTCACAAAAATAATAGTTGATTAGGAAAATACATGTTGATAATATCTGATCACGCATCTTGCTTTTCTCAGGGCTCCACCTAACACTGAATATAGAACAGCCGGAGTACGTAGGTATATTTTCACACGAATCGGGGGTGCGAGTCTCAATTCACTCCGCTGATGTACAACCATCTCCGCAAGACATTGGAATTACTGCACCTACTGGCATGGCAACGTCCATCGGAGTACGACAGGTAAGTTTAGGAAGACACCCCTGACGAAACGGGATTTTAAATTAGACAAATAATCACAAATATGCTTGTAATCAAAACTCAAAAAACCGATTAATTTACTGGGTTTTGTCTATTTTTCCAGAGTAAAATTGTGCGTCTTGGTGGTGCATACACGAAGCCGAAATGTACGCCCGATGGTGCCGAAACAGGCTACAACCATCCTGAGTATAACTATTCTTCGTTAGCCTGTAAGAAAGAATGCCTTCAAAGCAAACTCAAAGACAGATGTAATTGCGTTACTGACGTGCTCATAGTAGGCGACAAATGCAGCTACGTGAATACCACTCAACGTATGTTTAATTCATTGGGCTATTCCAGTTGAATTCACACTACCCATGTGGTAGATTTTGGAAATATCTTCCACAGGTGGAGTATGTTTTTCAAATGTCACTGGTCAGGGATGATCATTTTATTATGGCTTCACCTATATCTTCCACAACTAGAGTGAGTTTTTGGAAGTTGCCCAATTTTATATTCGATTCAAACCCTATATTCCCTCTGTGGAAGACTTTAGCTAAATTTTCCACAGGGGTAGTGTGAATTTTAAATGGAATAGCCCATTTAAGGCAACATTTGTTTGTTTTTCAAGTTACTCATGTGATTACTTTGTTCGGAGTATAATTGCCAACAATTATTCGCGTTTCGTTAATACGGCCATCTATAAAGTAACAACTTATATTACCTTCGCGTATATTCACATACAGACAAGCATTACGCAAAGCGCAAATAGCGTGGATGCTGCGGTTTATCTATTGCCATTTTGGTCTTAAACACCAATCCGAGAAGCGTTTACTGTATTTGGCCTTCTATTGACGGAACCACAAATGTACCAGTGGGGGAGATTCAATTTGTTTGTTCAATTCGTGATCGTGTATTGAAAATCACTGTTGTTTTCTGTATAGAACACTAACAAGTTTTTGATGGAACCCCCGACCTTGGGACAACGCAGTTTTACGTCGGGAACACCGCATTAATCCTGTTAATGGCCTAGTCGGATTCCCAGAAAGGCTAATTGCCACTTAGTCTATACTCATATAGTTTAATGTCCATTTAGTGTTTGGTTTAATAACCAGTATGTCTACTAACCATGTAGTCTAATAACGATTTGGTCTGATTAAAACAATTCAAACCATTTAGTCTAATAAACGGTTAGTCTAATGTCCGTTAGGTCCAATACTCGCATAGTCTAGTAACCAGTTAGTCTAATACTATTTCGTCTATTTGCCAATTCGTTAAAAAATACCATTACGTCTACTACTGGTTACGGGCTGTAAATACGTGTAATGTGACGATCGCGTGCATAAACAAACGTACTGCAAGTATCAAATCTTATGCATTATTCCCAGAAATTCTCAGTAGAATTATTATTGTTTATTATTGTTTATTGATATATCCAAATAATGGAGAAGAATACATGTAGCCTGCAGGTATTGTACATAATCGATTGAAGTTTTGGCATGTCCTTCTTTCCCCGGTCTTTTTAAGGTTACTAATAGGCTCATCATGCACCACCTTGGATGCCCACTGGTGCGGGGTATATGCCGATTTTAGTTATCTGCCATTCCTGTTTTTGTCATTTCCACACGGAGTTATGTGTAGATAATACATGTATAGGCCTATATTACACTAGCCTGCCTTTTTATGAAACCCCGACTGAAAGCAGAGGCACGGTGACCCCGGACTATGACCTCACAGTATGTGTAGCAGCGGAATTGCGAATTGGTTAGTAGACACAATTCTTGTTAGACTACTGGTTTACGTGGGTATTTGACCAAATGAATATTAGACTCAATGGTAATAGACCAAATGGGTATATAAATGGTTGTGGGACTATAATTTTTTTTGACCAAATGGTTATCGGACCAAATGGTTAACGGACCAAATGTTTATCTGACCACGTGGTTATAGGACCAAATGATTATTGAACGTAGTGGATATAGTCCTAACAGGTATAGACGAAATGGATGTAGACGAAACGGATATTAGACAAAATGGTATAGACGAATCCAACGAGTCAAATGATGGTCAGAATTCAGTCGGCCATTACTGGGTCCCGTCTGCACCAAACTGGTGCTGTTATTGCCCAATTGGGTGGATTAAATCCGCTTAAAAATAGATGTTTAATTGTATTGCGTTTGTAAACTTTCATCATTCTTTTATCTACATGTAACACGGGTGATGGAATGCAGCTTAATATCCCCGCCAAGGCCACATCATTTCAGGTGGGATAGACCTGAGGGGGGACACATCTATGGCTGCCATTGAGGTGCAGGAATGCGTGAAATTGGATTCGTCTATAGACCAAATGGCACCAATTTGAATGATTCTGTATCAATTTTCAGTGAGGACCAGACTGGTCTTATCTTTCGATTTAGTCATAGTCAGGAGTCATAGTCAGATTTAGTCATAGTCAGATTTAGTCATAGTCAGATTTAGTCATAGTCAGATTTAGTCATAGTCAGATTTAGTCATAGTCAGATTTAGTCACAGTCAGATTTAGTCATAGTCAGATTTAGTCATAGTCAGATTTAGTCATAGTCAGATTTAGTCATAGTCAGATTTAGTCATAGTCAGATTTAGTCACAGTCAGATTTAGTCATAGTCAGATTTAGTCATAGTCAGATTTAGTCATAGTCAGATTTAGTCATAGTCAACTTTATAAAACGTATTGTTTTGAACTGGAAATATGCACGGTTACACCAAATTATACCAGAAATTATAAATATTTTGTATTCCAATATTCTAGAGAAATGCAGACAGTTAACAGAGAGCCTTTATAATGAAGACAACTTTGATGATTGCGAATGCCCGGATGCTTGCAAGTAAGTCTTGTACAGTTTGAGATGTGGAACTGCAAAATAAAAAATATTATACATGTAATATTATTTATTTTTGTTCAACCTCGTAAGAGAAAAGCAAAGACGGGAATGATGATGATGATGATGATGATGATGATGATGATGATGATGATGATGATGATGATGATGATGATATTGTTGATAATGGTGATGACGATAATAATGATAATGATAATTAATTGTTATATTTTACAGTGAAATAATGTATCCAACGTCGGTGTCCGGCGCTCTCTGGCCGTCAGATAAATACCAAGTAAGTATAATCATGCAATTGCTCAGAGGATTATTAAATTCCCATTCAAACATCAGATAAACTAGAGTGCCACAAGGGTCTATTCTTGGTCCTACCGCAACTATTTTCCTCACCATTGCAGATGATTATCTTACATGTTATGTGACAGATGTTGAAATTTTTGAAAAGTTGTTGCAGCCAATCGTAAATTTACGAATATTCTTGTCATATATCCTCAGTATCACTTATAATATTTTGTGCCAAAGTCACTGTTTATGCTGAAACATGTTTTTATTGTTTTTCTTTTTCTTTTCGTTTAACAGCAGCATTTAATTTAGAAGGTATCACAAGAAAACGCGAAAGCAGCAACAACTCTTATAGACGTTGAATCAACAAGGTAAGTTATAGTCTTAGTCAGTGGCTGTGGTTTAGCTGAAAGCGCTGAATTTCATTGGTTCGGGGATGTCGTCTATTAGACGGTAGACGGTCATGACCGCGTCGTCACACTCACGGAACATGTCGCTGATCGAGACGAGGTCTAGCCGTGAGTATTATAATTGTAAGCGTAGTATGTACTAATTTAGTTTTCCAATTTAGAATAAGGGTAGTTTTCATGCCCGTAACTTACCTGGGGAGGTTTGTCGTTGTTTCTTATTTTTCTTTCATTTACCTTAGTTGATTCTCCTCTGTGGCCATCATAGATTACTTAGTATATTCCTATAGCGTTCTACCAGACCATAAGAAAGTGAAATCATTTTCTTCATGGCGGCGCTATTCATGATATCATGTTTCAAGCTCTATTCTAAAAAGCAGCATCAAGCAAACAGCTGTACTGATTTCTATATTAGCAGAAATAGCGAAATAGTGTGTGTGCCACAGTCCTAGGATCAGCTAGTAATACTATTTATATTGTATTATTTTTTCGAGAGACTTTAAAAAGGAAGAGAAAAAATACAGGGTGAGTCAAAAAAAGTGCAATAGAGAAAAGAATCCATTTTTATAAAAGAATCGAGTTGAACATTTTAGGTTTTAAAACATTTTATATATGGTATATCCATCAGTGACCATGTGTTCAAAAATTAAGGAATTAGCTTTTACCGTTTTGTTTTTATGACACATTTTATAGCGCCACCCAATTTTAATGTTTGTCCAAGAGACATCTAAAATTTGAATGTCAGCCCACTCTGTGTAAGGTAGATTTGGAACAACTGCCATTTTCTTAACCTCATTGGCATTGAAATAAAATGTAGCACCCAAATTGTTATTGCCCCTGGTCTTGTTTAAGGAGAAGAAACATTATTTGTTGTTATTTTCATTTTACCTTTACTTTAAAGATGTTTATTCTCTATCAAAAACATACAAATTTGTAGGCGGGTTTTTCAAATGTCAAAATGAAATGCGCGCAAATTGAAGTGGAGTGAATTACAAAATATCCAGTAAGTTGGACATATTGGGATTCAAAAAACTGGAGTTTGAGTCGAGTGAGGTATGAAGGATTAAAGTAATGTTAGAAAGTTTGTTTGAACAAAAAAAAAGAAATTAAAATAACGCAAAAATCAACCTTATTTAAGTTAAAGTCAGTTTCAGATCTAGTGCCTTTACCGTGCACTGTGTGCTCTCATTCAAAGTACATGGTATCTCGTGGACAAATAACGAAATTGGGTATCGCAGCAAAAGGACTCATAAAAATTAAACGGTAATCGCGATTCACTTCATATTTTCGCAGAAGGTGGCCATTGAGTGTGACATTTATTGAATTTTTCAATATTGGGAAAGTTCGACTTGGTTCCTGCATAAATATCAATTCTTTGCTCTATTGCAGTTTTTTTGACTCACCCTGTACTAATACATACTCATTAACGACGGTAACAATGAAATAGCTGCTTCTACTAGTTGCTCTGTAACGTTAATATTATAAAAGATAGTAAAATGAGAATGCTGTTGTAATAATGTTACTAATATAGTTATTTTAAACAAAGGTAACGATGAAATACCTGCTCTGTAACGTTTCCACAGTACTTTCCCGTAAAAAAGCTCTATGACCTCTCTAAAACTACGCTGTTAAGGGCGACGACATTACTCCTCATTATGGTCGTTGAAAATGTTCACGGATTTGATTGTTCATTCTTCTTATTTTTTAGAAAAAACCTTGTGCGATTGAAAATATATTTTGAGGAGCTGAACTACCAATTGATTGAACAACAGAAAAAATGGAGTGTAAGTAAAGTGGATGATGGTGATGATGATGGTTATGATGATGATGATGATGATGATGATGATGATGATGATGATGATGATGATAATGATGCTGCTACTGATTATGATAATGCTGCTGCTGATGCTGCTGCTGCTGCTGCTGCTGATGATGGTGATGATTTCAAAATCTTTGTAATCTATACACTTCATTTCAGGAAAGTGTTTTTTCATTCCGTGGATAATGACCTTATTCGGACCAAACAAGTCCGAATCCGGACTAAAAATGGAAGGAAGTTATAGTTTTGGTCTTATTTCCAATAATTAAAACACAACGAAGCCAACAGATTGTAAAAAACACACAAAGTCAAACTTCAGATTTTTTTATTTTTCTATACTGCGTTTATAAAAATTCCAGGCAATACAAAAATGTACATAGCTTGCATAAATAACAATGCATAATTAGAATGCACGGGCTCTTAAAGGCACAGGAGTTTAGAATGCACAGGCTCTTAGATTAACTGAGTTTTTGATTAGATGGATCGTCCCAGCAAACACAAAAACGTTTTAAAAACAAAAAAAAAAACGTTTTAATAACATTAAAATGTCGGGTTATATAAAGGTCATGATAACGTTTTAAAACGTTTTGTATAAAAACACACTACAACAACATTTTTAAATGTTTGCAAAAAACGTTATTGTAAACTATTTTTGCAAACATTTTTGCCAAATATTGTGTCAATACTTAAATAACATTATGTTAAAATATTTGAACCCAGCAAACACAGAAATGTTCTTAAAATGTTTTTTTTTCAAAACCTATTAATAACATTTAAATGTCGGGTTATATAAAAGTCATGAAAACGTTTTTAAAACGTTATTGAAAATATTTTGGGCAAACATTTTTCGCAAAATATTTTTTCAACTCCAAAATAACATTTTGTTTAGAATGTTTTGTATCAAGTTTTCAAGAATGTTTTTAGAATGTTATTATACCCTTTATATAACCCGACATTTAAACGTTTTCTGTAAAACATTTTTGTTTGCTGAGCACTAGATTATCAAAACATGTTTTTTAAGGTAATGAAAACGTTTTATACTCTTAATATACCCTTTATATAACCCGACATTTAAACGTTTTCTGACAACCTTTTATAGCCTTTTGCGAATGATGTCGAAAACGTTTTGTGTTTGCTGGGGTGTCACTTTGTTTTCATTTCCTATTTCAGATTGAGAGTATCAGCGGTGCTGTGGGTGGTTTGATGGGCCTATACCTTGGCATCTCAGCTGTCTCAATTCTGGAAATCTTCATATTTCTGCTCAAAGTTCTGATATACATTTTATCTTGTGGTCGACCAAACTCTATGTACCCTGAGCCGCGTGTGTAGTACCCAACCAGCCCTCCCTAATATTTCTTCTCACTTTCGTGAAATACAGCAAGTCATATTGCGAAATAATTACAGGTTTTTCTACTTTCCGGTGTATTGCCCCATGTATTCATGGTGATACAGAGACCACTTGTATAACTTTGTCAACTATTCACCATTTTTCCTGATTGCCGTGATCAAAGTATGTATCCATTACGGATCTGGAGAGCAAAAGACGAAAGCCAAAAACAAGGATACTTGAGTTATTTTTGAAGGAAATCTTATGTATTATATTTTTAAGTGAGGAATTTGCTTCTGTAATTATTACTATAATTATTATTATTGAGGACATTATTTAGGATATATTTCATCACTTGGTAAATTGTAAGGCAATCTCCTGGGTTGCTATTCCAGTTAAATAACATACTCTCTCTGTGAGGTAATTCTTATGTATTACCCCTTTGACCCCTTTGACTTTTTGAAATGTTCCCGTCGTATCGACGATTCTTTTTACCGCGTCGATTTGATTTTCTTCATGCTCCCGTGATATAGACATTTACTTTCACTGAATTTAAGCCCAATCGGGCGAAGTTTAACATTTAGCCCCTAGAAGAACGTGAAATCGCATTCTTCATGGCGGCGCTATTCATGATATCATGTTTCAGGCTTTACTCCGAACAAGAATTTGTCTTTAAAAAGACAAAGTGCACGGATCAGGTGTATATTACTCTACTTTGGTCTAACTTTCAATATTAATTATTATACTAACCCACAGGTACTAACCTACTCTGCACTGATTTTAATAACAATAAATAAATGAATTGAGGCATAAATGATACTTGCATCCTGACTCTGGAAAATAAATTTAAAAAAACCACATCATCATGTTTTTAAGCCACCTGTAAACAGGAAACAAACTTCCATCAAAATGTCCACTGTATCAGCCCATCAGATGATATTTCCCATTCGACACCCCATTCCTTTTAAAAGAAGTATTATTTGGAAGCAAATCACCTAATGTGTTTCAGGAACACTGCATGTTGGTAACATTTCAAATTATTTTGTTGAACACACATTGCTTGGTTATATCAAGAGTCAATAAACAATCAATTAACTAAAAGTGTTAAATTAACTCTAGAAATGGGCTTAATTTTGTGCGCTGTAGTTATATTCTGAAGTAAATCGCCTATGCACCTTATCACTAAATAAATAAAATTATTGCTAATTATACTGACCATGGTGACCTGCTTAACCAATCAGTTATGCGTATTGTCAGCATGTGATTGCTATAAGCCAATTGAAAACACGTTTAATAAAAAGGCTAAAAATTTCCTACACATGAGCAGTCTCACTGGAGATTAAATGTGCTAAATTGTAATTCTCATGGGGAGCAGGATTAGATAAAGGCATACAAACGAGGGTATGAGGTATTAGGAATTATTTCCTAGTCTCTTAACCACAGGGGTTGTGGATTACAATAGTTATTCAAGACACATGGTGTGTAAGGGATAAACTGTGCATATGAGATGTGGGTGCAAACGGTTTTAATGTTCACTGGCGTGAACAAAAACAGCAACAAACAAACAGCTGTACTGATTTTAGTATTAGCAGAAGTAGCGAAATGGTGTGTGTGACGGTCTTGTAATATTTAGATCGCAGTTCTAGAATCAGCTAGTAATACCGTTGTTTTGTATTATTTTTTCGAGAGACTTACACTTACTTAACGACGGTAACAATGATATAGCTGCTTCTACTAGCTGCTCTATAACATTATTATTATAAAAGATGGTAACAATGAGAATGCTTTTGTAATATTATTACTAATTATTTAAACGAAGGTAACAATGAAATAGCTGCTCTGTAACGTTTTGACGGTACTGTCCCATAAATTTTGGGGTCCACATGCATCTACTGTTGAAAAAATGCTCCAATGTTAATCAAAATATTCTAAATTGTTTCTTTGGAAAAAATGAATCAAAAAGTTTTGTTGCATACGTAACGTCACAAAATAAATCAAGGTCAACAATGAATTTTGATCTTTTTCGGTATGTTACCAAAGTAACAAACCAGCTGAGATATAACAAACTATCCCTTTTTAATGTTCTTGCAAGTTGAGTAATCTGAGATCATTTAAAAACAATCAAAATCAGAGAATATTTCAATTTTTGTCCCCTGTGAAATTCAAATTTTGACATTTGACCTTTTTCCATATGACTCAAAAAACTGTACATCGGAGATAGGTAAAACTATACTTTTTCTGTATCCTTAGGTAAATACATTGGTATAGTTTTTATTATGATTTGACCAACTTTGAAATTTCACCCTATATAAGCGGCCATATTGGATTTATGAAAATTAGGCACTGTTCAACTACTATATATATTAACTACGAGGATCACAAAGGATGCATGCCTGAGAAAATATATAATAAATAAAGAAGTGAAGCTCAGGCAAACTAGCAATATAAAAGAGTTTTTGCCTTTTAATAAACTTGATCAGGATACACTTTAAAAAACATGTTTTAATTTTACGGACAATTCCAGCAGCAAAGTTGCCGGAGCTATTCCAAAGGTACGTAAAAAACCGAAAGAATATGAAGAAGGGTCCGGAAATTTCTGAGGAGGACTAACAGTTCCAGCAAATTCACTGCAAGAAATGTTCATCATTACATCACAGATTGCAAAATCTATATGGTTACTATCCCGGTTATTGACAGGGTGTATCCAGGGGGGTTGGAGGGTGCGGATTGGGTTAAGGTTAGTGTTAGGGTGGACAATTTTCTGTTATTATACCGTATATTTTTACAGTGTATTTAAAAATTACGCCGTTGCTATGTAAATATTATACGGTTTTAATTTCGTTTCTCTCATGACGACATGTGAATAATAAATGACTTCTTAGAAATAGTAATTTATCTTCTCGTTATACCGTAAAGGGCGAAAAATTAATGGTTTCTTTTCGATAACAATGAAAATGAAAGCTAATTTATCTTTTATAGCGTAAATGGCCCGGTAAATGGTAATAAAATGCTTTGTTATACCAGGTAGATAAGGCTATACATGTATAATGTTTTTAAGGTTGGTCTGAACCCTGGAATTATGGAAACTTTCGGGCCTCATAACTTCTAAATTGTTGGTCTAAAGTATATAAAAGTATACATATTTAGAATGGCAAAGACTTGATAAGTTCATCTGTGAGGTCAAATTTGGGCCAAAATGGCACTTTTGGCCCAAAATCCCAAAAATAACGGTTTTTGGCCCACTTCTTTTTTGTGCACCGTAACAAAAAAATTCTTGGGCCAAAAGTTTTTTGAAACTAATTTTTAAAAACTAGATCAAAATATCTAGGACACGTTTTTTCATTTTTTTGAATTTTGACCAATTTCACCAAAAATATTTGAAATTTGTGCCAAAATCGGGCTTTTTTATGATTTTTTTGAAAAATCAGCATTTTTTGACCATTTTTGGCGCAAATTTCTCAAAGTTAGTTGAAATTCAAAAAAATGAAAAAACGTGTCCCAGATATTTTGATCTAGTTTTTAAAAATTAGTTTCAAAAAAAATTTGGCCCAAGAATTTTTTTGTTACGGTGCACAAAAAAGAAGTGGGCCAAAAAACCGTTATTTTTGGGATTTTGGGCCAAAAGTGCCATTTTGGCCCAAATTTGACCTCCCAGATGAACTTATCAAGTCTTTGCCATTCTAAATATGTATACTTTATATACTTTAGACCAACAATTTAGAAGTTATGAGGCCCGAAAGTTTCCATATTTCCAGGGTTCAGACCAACCTTAAATGGAAGTTAATTGTCGATATATAATTTTATCAACAATGTCACATATAGCATTTTGTCTTTATCTTTAATTGTGTTTTATATCCGCTTCTCTTGCGTTTGTATGTTGTTTGAAGTTTTTGCTATTATTATATTTAAATTTAAACATGTTACAATGTTTGCACTGAAAAGCGTATCTAGACCTCATGAATGATGCGCTATAGTATATAAGTTACTTTTATTAATATTACAATAGGCCTATAATAATAGGGTCTATAAGGTGCAGTTGGTGGTGATTCAGAAATGTATTATGGCACCATTGTTTCTGTTCTGGCTGTGATCAATAAAGGAATAACTGTACATTTAGACCCTTAAGGCGGGTAGGAGAGGTGCCTGAGCAAGCGGTTTTTGTGCTCATAAATATTGATAACAATAATAGGCTAGTCAAATTAAGAAAAATAAAGGCTTAAGCCACCACTACTTGCAACATAATCCATTTAATCACCATTCATTTCAGAAAAGCATATTTAATAACACACCAAAAGTCCAAAAAATCCAAGTAGTGGAACAGTGCCTAACTTGCATAAATGGCCGCTTATGCAGGGGTGAAATTTCAGAGCTTGTCAAATCTTAATATTAACCTTACCATTGTATTGCTATCATCATAATGACTCAGAAAATGTATAGTTTGACCTGTATCCGACATATAGTTCTTGAGTTATAGGCAAAAAGATCAAAGGTCAAATTTTGAGCCCACGGACGTTTTCAAATTGTTCCTTTGGCAAAAATAAATCGAAATGATAAAAATTTCATTGTTTTGGATGTTTTGTTACATAGGTAACACTACAAAATAGGTCAAGGTCAACACGGCCAATAGGATTTGATCTTTTTTGCCATGTTACCAAGGTAACAAACCACCTTAGATATGGCAAACTATTCTTTTTATTAAATGCTTTTGCAAGCGCAACAATATGATTTGACCAAAATTGAAATTTCACCTCGCATAAGCGGCCATTTTGGATTTATGCAAATTAGGCACTGTTCCACTACTTGGATTTTTGGGGACTTTTGATATGTTTTTTGTGTGAGCCTTTGGGAGATGGACGCGTGCGAAATGGATTCTGTTGCAATTAGTAGTGGGTTATTTTTTAATTTGACTAGGCTATAATGCCCACATTCAGTTAATTAAATGTTATAACATGTTCGTATTTCTTGTAAAGCTTTAGGGTTTATTAATACAGGACAAGATGGAGAAGAAGAGGTTATGGACAAATTTGAATTAGGAACAAGAAACGATAGAGGAGAAAAGCTCATCAAATTTGCAATCAGCAATAAACTCAAAATCATGAACACGTTATTCAAGAAAAGCGCATCTAGAAGATGGATATGTAGTCCAAATGGTAAAACTAAAAAGGAGATAGATTTCATCCTAACAAACTTTTAAGTTTGTTAAAATATTAAAATATTAAAATATTATCAACGATGTCAAGGTACTGAACAAAGTGACCACAGAATAGCTCACATTGGCTCTATGCAAAATGAAGATAGATATACCAGGCAGAAACAGTTAAGATCCAAACACAGAAAAGCCGGCCTTGAACACCTGACAATTAAGAAGGATGGATTCCAAATGGAGCTTAAAACTGGTTCCAGGCACTTTCTAAGGCAGAGGACACATACCTGGATATTGGGAATGACCAGCTTGTTGATATCATTCAAGATCCCAATCCCATGATGCATTGCTGAATTTTGCCACTTTTAACACAGACATTTTTTTATGATAACGTCTCAAATTACTGCTTGGCAGACAATAGGTTCGAGTTCGGCCTACCCGAATTAACAAAAATATGCTCGCTGGCCGCTTTTACGGGGACCTGCCGAATGAAAAAGGATTTTTTACAAAAAATCGCGTTTTCAGTTTTCACATTTTTAACTAATCCATTTGCCTTGTTACAAACAGAAACACATTGGTCTCACTACATACTAGGACTACCGTAAAATGGGTCTAGTTACTATTATAAACCATTTAACGAATTTAACCACTTACCTTAATGAGCTAGCGTCTGGTGTTAATTTATCTGAAACTTTACTATGGAAACCATTATTCGTAGTGACGGAGCATTTTGAATTTGATCAATTACCTATTATTCTGTCGGTCGGACATCCGGGCTATCTCTAGTCTCGGGCCCAAACTGCATGTGGCTCACGGTTTGTTGTGAACAACAGAAACCGGCTGTGAAGGAGGCTACATAGCGATGTTGCTGGAGTGACATTCAATTTCGGAAAAAACGACACTCGACCATGGAATTTAATTTTAAGTTTGTCAGTATATAAACGGTAAATCAAGTAAGTTTCTTTCACTCTGAAGACTTAGAAACGGTTGTTTGATTCCACTGACTATTTGCGATCGAAATTTACATTACACCAATGACAGAAATCATCAACAAAAATCGAATCAGGGACTTGTTTTCACTCGAACATCATCAACCGGAAGTGACGTGACACGGACCGACAGAATAGGCCTATGACAAGCAGTATTGGAAAAAATAATGTATAGCTTTTTAATAGGTCACGCTTCAAATAATATTTAGTGAGATATAAGAAACCTATTGCTATGGTAACATAACACGCAAAATCAGCCTACGATTGCAGCAACAGAGCTGGTGGTTGATATTTTGGCATTCTCTCTGGCAGACTTTGAAGAGTGACATGCATTTTTTTAATATTCTGCTGACTAGTGAAAGTTGTTAAAAATTAATTCAACGATTAACAGGTGTGGACAAAACAATGGCTATCGGAATAGTTTGGATTTGCTGTGTGATAAATCTAGTATTTACAGTGTATCTGTGTGCCACTGATAAGGGTAAGTAAATTGGGGAGAACCCCGGGGGAAGAAAAGGGGAGGGAAACATAAGACAGTTATTGTTTTTCATTTTGTACAACTGTTCAACAAAAATATCAAATATTATAAATAGACCTTTATTAGGATATCATAATAATCTTATACCAGATACAAGACGGTCAAAGTAGGGTCAATTGCTACAAAAATGCGAAGTGGCACAAATAGCAGGTGTGATAAATACACATTGCCTTGCCTTGAATAGTAGTTTTATCAGCGTAATAACCAATTACTGAAACCTACGACTCGCAATATTTTTCATGTAGAATTTGAGTTTTGTTGATGAATATAAAAATGCTATTTTCCGTGTTTGTGATTTCCTGCATGTTTAGTTTTTTCACCGATTTTTCAAAAAAATAAAACATCTTTAGTAGGTACACGATATCAGGGAATCCTTGACGTTGATGGCGGGTTTGATCTGGACAATGACTATTCCTGGTTGGATTTTTCATCTTATGCTTAAGTTGCCACACAGTAAATTGACTACATTTTCAAAAACTAGCACAACATATTTAGTGTGCAACAGTTGCAATAAGCCTAGTCCCATCAAACCGTCATAGCACGTTTTAGTTTCATCAAAAACGCGTTCTAATAACATTTTTATTATTTCAGTTTTCGTTGGATCCTAAGATAATGCTCACGGCGTTATTACCGTGTTCATCGATCTAGTGATCTAACTATACGTCTTATTACATTTTATACGTCCCAGCTGCGAAGCTCCGCTCAATAACGATAGACGAGAAAACGCATTGTCAATAATTGAAGGCGTTGGAACGAAATATCGATTTTACCTCATTTGTCGGCTCGGAATTTAAGAGGTAAGTAATATGATCAGTGACTAACTTTTTGTGGAAAAGAAATAAAAATCTATTCATTGCTTTTGTTCGTTGTGACAATAATCTCGGAACCGCCATATAGGATTTGTATGAGTGTAGCCCTCCCAGCAAACACAAAACGTTTTCGACATCATTCGCAAAAGGTATTAAAATGTTGTCAGAAAACGTTTAAATGTCGGGTTATATAAAGGGTATATTAAGAGTATAAAACGTTTTCATAACCTTAAAAACATTTTTGATAATCTACTGCTCAGCAAATAAAAATGATTTAAAAAAGACGTTTAAATGTCGGGTTATATAAAGGGTATAAAAACGTTTTAATAACATTCCAAAAACATTCTTGAAAACTTGATACAAAACATTCTAGACAGAATGTTATTTTGGGTTGAAAAAATATTTTGCGAATAATGTTTGCCCAAAATATTTTCAATAACGTTTTAAAAACGTTTTCATGACCTTTATATAACCCGACATTTAAATGTTATTAAAAGGTTTTGAAAAAAAAAGTTATTTAAGTATTGACACAATATTTGGCAAAAATGTTTGTAAAAATAGTTTACAATACCATTTTTTGAAAACATTTGAAAATATTGTTGTAGTGTGTTTTGATACAAAACATTCTAAATGTTATTTTGGGGTTGAAAAAATATTTTGCGAAAAATGTTTGCCCAAAATATTTTCAATAACGTTTTAAAACGTTATCATGACCTTTATATAACCCGACATTTTAATGTTATTAAAACGTTTTTACCTAAACCAAAAGCCAAAATATGACCTATTTAAAACGTTTTTAAAACGTTTTTGTGTTTACTGGGCTGCCACGTTATGTGAGTGTGGGAATGGTGGATGGAGGAGGCGAGGGGTTCGTGTGTTGTACTGGGCTGTCACGTTATGTGAGTGTGGGAATGGTGGATGGAGGAGGCGAGGGGTTCGTGGGTTGTACTGGGCTGCCACGTTATGTGAGTGTGGGAATGGTGGATGGAGGAGGCGAGGGGTTCGTGTGTTGTACTGGGCTGCCACGTTATGTGAGTGTGGGAATGGTGGGTGGAGGAGGCGAGGGGTTCGTGGGTTGTACTGGGCTGCCACGTTATGTGAGTGTGGGAATGGTGGATGGAGGAGGCGAGGGGTTCGTGGGTTGTACTGGGCTGCCACGTTATGTGAGTGTGGGAATGGTGGATGGAGGAGGCGAGGGGTTCGTGGGTTGTACTCGTTATTGTATAAAATGAAGATCACCAAAATTATCATTTTATTAATGCCATTTGAATGCACCAAGGGTAATGTAATCTGTTTTTATAGATTTATAGTTTTATAGCTTTTATAAATTTGTTCATTGCTCAGATTGATGACAAAATAATGATGTATGAAACATAAATTGAATTACTTAATTTCTTTAAGTATGAATTTTCTTTTACTTATTTATGTTAGAATCGGGCTTCTCCTTAAGGGGGCACACAGGATCACTCAAAGTGGGAAATTTTAGACATTGTTTTGTATTGTATCTTTAAAAGTAATGATGATAAGTGAATAAAAGATGAGTAGTTTTGAGAAAAGCGTCAAAATTGATTTTCCATGCCAATTTTTTTGGGTTCGTCATAACAACTTACCCTAAATATCAAAATTGATGAAAATTGCATGTTTGTGTTCTAAAGACACAAATCTAGAAAATTTCTTAAATTTTTGAATTTTTCCTTTGTTTTAAAAATATGGGTCAAGAAAGATCAAAATTTGACTTTTTTCAATTGTGACCAAAATCTGGGATATGTTAAGGTATATTTTCAAAACGAAGAAAAAATTCAAAAATTTGAGGAAACTCTTTCTAGATTTGTGTCTTTAGAACAATATGCAATTTTCGTCAATTTTATTATTTAGAGCAAGTTATTAAGGCGGACCGAAAAAAATTGGCATGGAAAATCAATTTGGGCGCTTTTCTCAAAAACTACTCATATTTGCAGAAGTCTGCTGTGCTAGTTGGATTCCTTGTGTCATTTCCTTTCTGAAAATGTATACTTTTATGCACTTATCATCATTACTTTTAAAGATACAATACAAAACAACGTCTAAAATTTCCCACTTTGAGTGATCCTGTGTGCCACCTTAATAAGGCCAAAAAAATTGTTATATTGGCGTAACCCGACCGACCCTATTATTAGGCCCGACCCTAAACTAAAATAATAAAAAGACGATTTACCGACCCTAAAACAAGCAAAAACTTTTTTTTTTCGTCAAAAATACGACGGTGCTCCTCGAAAAAAACCCGGAATTTTACTCAACCCGGAAGTACCAAACCAGTGTTCGTCATGGCAGTCTCCGACTACTTGTTTGGTAAATCTGGTTCAAAAACAATATTCCAATCGATTACAAGGGTAGAATTACACGTTTTGGTCGGGGACTTTGCACAGAAACTGTGTGGTGAATTCCAGCACGTAGCTATATATCATGCAAAGAGTCCAGGCAGCGAGGGACGATTTGACTCGCGGATATCAAGACATACAATTGATCGAGCCAATGCAAACCTTACAGGACCTTTCATACCGACATCTGGTTACAGTGGTATGCAGTTTTGAAGAAGTACAAGAGAGGAATATGGTGAAGTTGCTAAGGATACGTTTGTCGTGCTAACAAGGAATGTTTTAACTCGTTCAACATTGTTCAAAACAGTTCCTAAAAAAAAAAAAAAAAAAGAAATCCTGACCTACCTACCCTATTTTCGATCAGCCCGTTACTCCAATAACAATTTTTTGGGCCTAATGGTCGTGTTTATTGATGATATTTTATTAATATGTTTGATATGTTAACATTACCGTAGCATTCCGTCTACAAGCAAATGAAGGTTTTTTGACGAAAGGCAGACACCCTCCACAAAACAGTACACTAGATTGGTCTTACATGTTTATCCAGCAGCCTGTATTAGGAATAGAGTTGCTCAAACTCCAGATAATGGTTTTATGAAGGGTGTCTGCCTTCGTATTTCTTGAATAAAAAATAAAAAACACAAAACACTCATATAAAACGCTCATTTAGATGCATATTATGCTTGTAGTTGGAATTCAACGGTATTTCAACAGATAATTTCGAGCTGATCTTTCGCAGATAGCACAAACGTCGTGATCGCTATGCTGTGAGTAGATTTTCCTTGTCATTATGATTGAATAATCTTTTCTATATATGTGATGCGATCATGCAAAATCAGCCGGAATTCAGAAATATTAAATTTTCAATTTCTTATAGGATAGTAAAAAGCATTTTCAAAGCTTCATTTCGCAGAAAGACCCATTTAAGTTGAACAAGCAGTTCAAAAGCTATGAGCAATTAAAGAGTTTCCAAACCAATAGGAATCAATTGGAAATATTGCCTTTGTTTGGCTATATCTCAAAATTAATATTTCTGACTGATTTTGCTTGATCGCATCACATAATTATATCCTTCCCACTTCCATATTTCTTATTTCTTTACATACCGATATACCGACATACCGACCTACTTGGTTACTAACTAACTAACTAACTAACTAACTAACTAACTAACTAACTAACTAACTAACTAACTAACTAACTAACTAACTAACTAACTTACTTACTTACTTACTTACTTACTTACTTACTTACTTACTTACTTACTTATTTACTTACTTACTTACAGTGAGGTTGAGATTAGAATGCAAGATGCGAGATACGAAGACAAGACGCTCGAAATGACGCTAATAAAAGTTAATACTGTGGTTATATTTTACCTGTTTCACAGATCCAAGAAGATATCAGTGGGGCACGGCCCCAATGTTGCTGCCACAGATACTACGTTACCAGGTACCTCGCAAGCAAATCAGGATATAACAAATAATGGGTGGGTAAAACATATACCAGAACCCGTTAAAAAGAAGACGACCCTATGCGATATTGTAAATGAATACGGAGAAACGGCATCTGCCCATGGTTTGCCAATGATTATTACTACCAAACATTGGTGGGCAAAGTTATTTTGGTTAATCGTTAGTTGCGGCTTGGCAGTACTATTTAGCTATCAAGGATATTATTTGTTAATTGACTTCTTCACGTGGCCTTATAGTACAAAAATTGATATCATCAGTAAGTATAAAGTTGAATTTCCAGCAGTTACTGTGTGTAATATGAATCGTATGAAGAGATCCGAACTAGTAGGTACACGATATCAGGGAATCCTTGACGTTGATGGCGGGTTTGATCCAGACAGTGACTATTCCTGGTTCTGGGATTTTTTTTTAGATTTCTATAATAATAACAGCCGTGCTGACAGTAGTGCTGGAAGCAGCGGAGACATGTATGGACCATCGTCAAGTTATGACTACATACCTTGGTTTGACGACTTTGATTTTGATTCAGCTGCTTACGACGGTTTTTACTTCGTGTATGATGATTATTTAAACTGGGACGTTAAGGGGGAAAGCGATTGGGAAGGCTTCTTCTCACAGTCTAAGACCAGTGATTATAGTGATATTGCTGATATTGCTAACCCAACCAGAGAGGAACTGAAAATGTATGGACATCAAGCTGAAGATTTTATCTTACAATGCACCTTTGACAAGAAAGGATGCAATTACACGTAAGTAAACCGACAGGTTATATTAAGGTTACTCCTTGTTTTCTTGCACTCCATTAGTTGCAATTCCTCACTTTTGGAGTTTCCGGACTCAGATCTACGAGCTTGCAGTCTTGGAGTTTTTTAAGCGCTGAAGGGGGCCCAGTATTAACAAAAAATGTCAAGGCCGCAAGCCCCAGGGCTGAAGCTGGAAACTCCCATAGTGAGGAATTGCAACTAATGGAGTGCAAGAAAACAAGAAGTAACCTTAATATTACTTTGACCAACAGAGGGCGTCTGTATATTGCTCTGTATGTAAACTGACTAAATACGACAGTTTAGTTGAAGACTAGGTTGGTTATAAATACTCCGATCTTTTCCAACGGGGAATGCATCATACGCATTAAACATCTCGGCAAAGGTGCATTATTTTGTCCAATTTCTAGGAGCAATGAGTAATACGGACTATTAAAGGACTATTTAGTGATTCTAGTAAAGTATTTTCATGGTATGTTTGAGTAGATATTCACGAAAGAAAATTTATTCTCAAAATCTCAGTCGATTTCGATTTAGGCGTTTGCGAGCTATGCGTGCTTATTTATTTCATTCATCAATAGGCCGCTTTGCTGTGTCTTTATATTTAACAGGACGTATAAAAGTTGACGATATTTGTTAAGCGAATGTACCTACAAGAATTTTTTCCACATAAGCATCATGTAGCCAGAGGTTACCGTTAGTATCAAAATCTAAACTTTTTTTTCTTCAAAAATGGGGCGGATGAGGCTATGGATCACGATATACATTTTAAACATAAAATTACAGTACATCAAGCTTGAATCACCGGACAAATAGCAATATGTCTATTGAAAATAGTATTTATCATCTTCACAATAATTCCATTATTGTTATTATTATTATTATTAGGCCCTATTATTATTATTATTATTATTATTATTATTATTATTAGTATTATTATTATTATTATTATTATTATTAGTGTTATTATTATTATTATTATTATTATTATTATTATTATTATTATTATTATTATTATTATTATTGTTATTATTATTATTATTATTATTATTATTATTATTATTATTATTTCTCAGTGACTTCAGGCAGTTTCAAAATAATCATTACGGGAATTGTTACACCTTTAATCACGGATTCAACAATGAAAGTTTGCGTAAAACAAGCAAATCTGGAGCACAGTTTGGTTCGTAAAGAATTCCTTAATATACAAGACCTGTGTTAAGGCGATATAATACCCCGATTTTCATCAGTACCCCTCTTCTTTTTTTTTTTGCAAATTTATTAAGTACATATATATGTTTATCACCTCATGTCCTTAACTTATAAAATATATCTACATATAAAGTGACTTTCAACCATTTTAGTAAGTCATTTTAACCCTATATATTTTTTGTTTACTGTAACCTAGTAACTCAGATCTGTGTTTCATAACAAACCATAATTTATTCTTTTCAAAATGTTCAAGTAGGGTACATGAATAGAATACATTAAATCCTTTTTTATACTCTCTATAGAAAATCTATAGTGGTGCATGCAAAATACCTACCATGATATAACACTGAATAAATTAAATACACACTTATACAATAGATGCATAGTCATTAGTTGTTAGGAGAAGAAAAGGCTATTAGGTCACCGTATGTCAGGTTATAGGTCAATTGGTTCAGGTCAAATTTAAGCATCAATTTTGAATACACATGTGAGAGTCTGTGATATCATATGAGGCATAATTTTGATATTCTGTCTTTAACTGGATATATATCGAGAAGTGCATGGTGGATATACTAATATACCTTGGGATGTAAATGGTGAGTACAATTTAGAATGCCTAGTTGAGACGGATTTCACAAATAAATATAAAATAGTTACCAAAATCACAAAAGGTAAGCTTACGGAAAACTACCCAATATGGTTGTATAGGTGACAAGAAATACAATTTTTTTCATCATTGCTGTAGTATGGTTGTTGTAACCTGTTACCTATGGCTTAATTAAGTTTCAGTGCAATAATGTCGCAAGTTAAAAATACAAAATATAGCTCAACATTGAAAATAGAAGCATTTTAACCAGTTCCTTTTTGATAGTTGTGGAGCACCAAGTTCATGAAGTCATAAAAGAAATCAGGAACCACTTATTCCCATTTTACATATTAACTTTATTTCCCTAATGTGTTAGCAACACATATCCAAAATTTTAACGAAATCCGTTGATAGTAAGCTTTCCAAAATGAAGTGAATTTAAATCATCAGTGATGTACCTCCTTTTGGCTTCTATCTGTAAAAGCATGTAAGCTACATTGATACCGATACCACCAATAAAACGAGAAGATTTGCCCCTTCATTTTGCATACCACTTTGTCCAATTTTTTTGTAATTTCTTCACAAAATGCAAAAAATGCAAAAAAATCAATGGGTGTAGTACCCCCCTTAAATAATTAATTGTGATCAAATCTATATTATCGAATAGCGTTCAACTATAAACCTAACGTACAGCAGTATGTTGTCAACAGAAGGCGATGTTGCCGATTTTTGCATTGGTCGCTACTCGCGCTCGGCGAATATCGCAGCACTTTACGAGTTAGATAAAGAAGGTTTATAGCAAACTTTTATTCATCATTATGTAAAAATCAAAAGAACGATAAGCAATGTAAAATAATGTACATGATCTCTATCTTGCACTTTTTTAAAAGAAAATCTCAATTTTCCAGATTTTCTTATATATATTAAGATCCGCATTTTAGCATGGTCAGTAGTTATCCAGGAATAATCATGTTTTCCCTTCTTTTGTGAGACCATCCAAATTTCCAAATGGCATACAGACATAAAAATAATAGTTGATTCAGAAAAGGACAACAGATCCTAATAGTCCAGTATCTACCAGGTTTCAATGTGCATCCCCAGGACTCTACCAAACCAATTTTTTTAGTTTCCTTTTATGGTCCTATAACACATTCAAGAAATATTTCCCGGCACTTCGGCCATAAAGGTCAACAGAGTGGTCAAATCTGGTTAACAAGCACACCTCTCATTGCAAGGATTCAGAAAAAAGTATAGTTTGACGTACCTGCGACATACCGTTCTTGAGTTATAAGCAAAAAGGGCGGTGGTCAGAACCATAAAAGGAAAATAAAAAAGTTGGTTTGGTAGAGTCCTGGGAGGATGCACATTAAAATCTGGTAGATACCGGACTATAAATGTTGACAGTATCTGATCACGAATCTTGCTTTTATCAGGGCTCCACCTAACACTGAATATAGAACAGCCGGAGTACGTAGGTATATTTTCACCCGAATCGGGGGTGCGAATCTTAATTCACTCGGCTGCAGTACAACCATCCCCGGATGAAATTGGAATTACTGCACCTACTGGCATGGCAATGTCTATCGGAGTACGACAGGTAATTTTAGGAAGACCCCCTGACAAAGCGTAGTTTTAGTTATTTTTAAATTAGACAAATTACAGACACTATTATGCTTGTAAGCGAAACTCAAAGAAATGTGTTATTGGTTACCGAGTTTTGTCCATTTTTTCAGAGTAAAATTGTGCGTCTTGGTGGTAAATACACAAAGCCAAAATGTACTCCAGATGGTGTTAAAACAGACTACAACCATCATGAGTATAGCTATTCTTCATTGGCTTGTAAGAAACAATGCCTTCAAAGCAACCTCAAAGACAGGTGTAATTGCGTTACCGACGTGCTGATAGAAGGCAACAAATGTAGCTACGTGAATACCACTCAACGTATGTTTAATTCAAGTTCGTGTACATTGTGCTATTCCAGTTGAAACCCACACTCTTTTTGTGGAAGATTTTTGGGAATATCTTTCGCAGGGGGTGTATGTTTTTCAAATGTCACTGGTCAGGGATAATCATTTAAAAAACCCATGCTCCCCCTGTATTATGGCTTTACCTATATTTTCCACAACTAGAGTGAGTTTTTCAATGAAGTTACCCAATTTTCTATTCTATCCAAAACTCAACTCAATTATCTCCAAAATTTTCCACAGGGGGTAGTGTGGATTTTAAATGGAAAAGCCCATTTAAGGTAACATTTGTTTGTTACTCATTACTTTGTTCGGCGTATATTTACATTTAAACCTGACAAGCAAAGGGTAAGTAGCGTGGATGTTACACCCATTTGAGTGTCTGCCATTCTATTGATTCTATATATATCAATTTTTATAGAGGACCAGACTGATCATATCTTTCGATTTAGTCATAGTCAGTGTCAGTCATAGTCAGGATGGTTAGAATGGGCCTAACAAGAAACTTTGTAGTACTTCTTTTTTTGAACTAGAAATATGCATGGTTACACCAAATTTAGCCGATAACTATTTTGTATTCCAATATTCTAGAGCAATGCAGACAGTTAACAGAGAGCCTTTATAATGATGACAAAATTCTTGCGAATGCCCGGATGCTTGCACGTAAGTCTTGTACAGTATAATATGTGGAAATGCATAATATAAAAATGAAAAAAAAAAAGTATTATATATGTATAGTTTTTTCAATCTCGCATTAAAAGAGAAAAGCAAAGACGGGAATGATGATGATGATGATGATGATGATGATGATGATGATGATGATGATGATGATGATGATGATGATAATGGCAGGGTTGATGATGATAATGATAATGATAATTGTCATATTTTACAGTGAGGTAATGTACCCAACATCGGTGTCTAGTGCTCTCTGGCCGTCAGATAAATATGAGGTAAATAATTATGCGAGTGCATCATTATTAAAATACTACAAAACCATCAGGTATACTGGGGTGCCGCAAGGGTCTATTCTTGGTCCTACCACACAAGTTATATTTATTTTCCTCTCCATTGCAGGCGATTATCTTACATGTTATGCAAATATTTTGAATTTCTTGAAAAGTTATAAATGATCTGTTGGCTATTTCATAATATTGGTAGCAGCCAATCTTATAATGTGCAGTATCACTTCCAATTCGTAGCCTTAAGTTTGTATGATTTAATTTGTTTAACTGACCTGGTAACTGACCAAAAATTCGGAATTACATTCAATTTTAGAAAGGTATCAAATGAAAATCATGTACCTAAACATTCCCGTCCAATTGACCTACATAGGAAATTAACATTTGAACCATCAATATTTTCTGCCAAAGGTTTTTTCTCTTTCGTTTAACAGCAACATTTATATCAAAAGATGTCACAAGAAAACATGAAAGCAACAACAACTCTTAAAAACGTTGAATCAACAAGGTAAGTTTCATATATTCTTAGTCAGCGGCTGAAGTTTAGCTGTAAGCGCTGAATTTCATTGGTTCGAAGATGTCGTCTATCCCATAGTAGACGGCCCTGACCGCGTCGTCGCGGAACATGTCGCATGTCGAGACGAGCACTAGCCGCGAGTATTCTGTCGGTCCAACATCCGGGCTATCTTTAGTATTGTGCCCAAGCTTCACGTAGCTCACGGTTTGTTATGAATGACAGTAATCGGCTGTGAAGGAGGGTAAATATCGATGTGGATCACCCCAAATTCAATTTCGGAAAAACCAACAATCGACCATGGAATTTTATCGTCAGTTTGTCAATATATAGATCAAGAAAGTATCTTCCACTTTGCAGACTTAGAAACTTGTTTGATTCCACTGACTATTTGTGATCGAAATATACACAACACCAATGACAGAAATCATCAACAAAAAGGACTTGTTTTCATTCGACCGTGAGTCGCATCATCAACCAGAAGTGCCGTGGCACGGACCGAGAGAATAATGTAGCGCATCGTAAGCATAGTGCGCGATACTCGATTGCAATACGCACAACTAAGTTCCTTTCAATTTAGAATAAGGGTAGTTTTCATGACCGTGACTTTACCTAAACAGAATATTAGTTTTTAATATTAAAAGAATAATTTATCTGAGATTGAACGGATTTTATTCTTCTTATTTTTAGAAAAAACCTTGTGCGATTGAGGATATATTTTGAGGAGCTGAACTACCAATTAATTGAACAGCAGAAAGCATGGAGTGTAAGTAACGTGGATGTTGATGATGATGATGATGATGATGACGATGATGATGACGATGATGTTGATGGTGATGTTGATGATGATGTTGTTGATGTTGATGATGATGATGTTGATGACAATGATGTTGAGACCAGTGGCATAGCCAGGTTTTCGGAACCGGGGGGGGGGGGCACAACTTGTAAATATACCGGCGGAAATATTTTTTGCCGACGGAAGCTGTGATTTGTTGAATCAAATTCAGTTCGGTCCTCGAAAATCATTTATATATCAATATCCTTGAATGTCCTAACAAAAACGTTAAAAAACGCGCAAAAAGATGAGTCATATCCAAGATTTGAGTATATGAGCGACATGTTCTTTGCTCTTCATTAACATGTACACACAAAATTGTCTATTGTTGACCCCCATTTTCATTTGGCCAAGACCCGTTGACCACCGACGGCCGACGATGCACAGACAGCGATAAGGAGCGGGGGGGGGGGTCACCGCCCTCACTGGCTATAGACACTACTTGTTTAAGTTTGCCAACTTTCCACTATTTTTCACGACTGCCGTGATCAAGGTGTCTTTTTTAATATATCCATTACAGATCGGGGGAACAAAAGATGAAAGATTAAGTTTAGGCCAAAAACATTTACACTTGAGTTATAGATTTATTAGTAGCTGCACAACCAACACACAGTATCCACGTGATAATCATTTTCATCACCTTTTTAAATTTGTATTTTATTGCAGATTTCAAAAATAATCAAAATTAATTGATATCAGAAGGATATTCCTCGTAAACAGAATGCACTTTGGTGTGTCCTACAAAAAAAATGTGCAAATCCTCGGTGTATCGGCGGTATTAAGCCCCACCACAGGCTTCGTCAATTCAGAAGACAAGTCAGAAGGTGTGTACTTCTCATCAAAACTGTAAAATAATGGTAGAAAAATGTGCATATTTTTGATTATTCAGCTTGGTATTTTCAGTGATTTTAAGCATCCTTATCAGATGCCATGCAAGAAAATAGTCCCGCTCTTTTTAGCTCTAATTAGTGGTATTTAACCTTCAGTGTTAGATTATAAAATTATTCTTGTGTGTTATAATGTATTGTAAAGTGATAACCTTTGTTAGAATCATCACTTGAAGAACAGTTTAAAGACAATTTTAAGGGGGTACTACACCTCTGCCCAATTTTGTGCGTATTTTTGCATTTTTCTCAAAAATTATAGAGCATAGGTGACAAGTAAGATATGTATATTATAGGGGCAAGGACTACAACTACTGCACTGGATTTTTTATTTTAGCACAGACAACAGTTGTGGAGTTACAGTCAAAAATGAGGGAAAACCAATTGATCAATAAATCAATAACTACTTGCCTTGAGTTGCTGAATTTTCAGTGCAGTAGTTGTAGTCTATGCCCCTATGATATACATATCTTACTTGTCACCAATGCGCTATAACTTTTGAGAAAAATGCAAAAATAGGCACAAAATTGGGGTGTAGTACCCCCTTAATGAAGTGTAATGCAACTTCTGAAAAGAAGAACAATGATTACTACAATCCCGGTCATAATTGTGCGAACACTTGAACATGGGTACTTCAAATATGCCCCCCATTCCCCCGATCAATGTTGTTAGTTGTTTTGGTTGGTGGGGCAGGGGAAGGGTTGTAGTAGTAGGAAATGGTTCCGACTTTACACCAAAGAAAGCGAAATTTTAATATGTCAAGTATAACAGAAATACGGTTTGAAACAGTCCTACTTTGAGACAAGTGATCGAACTATTTATGTCCGGGATTGTAGAAGCTGATGGGTAGTACTGATAATTTACATAAGCGTACGCAATTTATCTAATCTTCTTATGTGGAGATTGTATTTTAACCTACCATACAAACGGTCAGGGTCTGGTGTCGATACTATAATGTCGATGTCGGGTTCAATACATATATAGTAACGTATCGTGATTTTTGGTATTTTTTGCAATTTTAGGTTTTAAATATCATTCTCTTCAATTACGTCATAGCTAAAAATTAAGTAATTAACTTGCAATTAACTAGTAATTAAATAAATACATTGGCGTATAGTAAAAAAAATGTACACAAAGTAGGAAAAGGCGCATCACATAGTGGCTGTGATACACTTTTTACGAAAAAGGCTCATCAAATAGTGGCGTATCGTGATCACGTGATCAAGATACGCCACTATGTGATGAGCCTTTTTCGTAAAAGGCGTATTACAAAGTGGCCTATAGTGGATGCGCCACTATGTGATGCACTTTTTCCTATGTTTACGGCGTTTTTCCGTTTTACATACTGACGTATAACTTTGGAATCACTTTTTACCCATTTAAAGCTAAAAATAGTACAATACGGTGCTTTGAACACTTGAGAAGTTTTCATACAATGAACTCGAAATTATTGCAACAACACAACAACACAAGATTGATACAAACCGCAATTTTTTCTCCGAAATGCAGTTCACACTTTTCTTTACGATACGCCTCTGTGTGATGAACCCGACGAAGAGGCCACTTATGGTATGTGACATATGTCCTCAGAAGGAGTGCCATCCTGATTGCTCATTTCAGAAAATCCCAAAAAGTCGTTTCGTACATCGTTACTGGGCAGTTAACGATGGTCGCTAACGATCGGAGTGACATGTTGGTTAAGGGTTTAGAGATTTCCGAAATGATCAATAGACTACTAGAATCAGACAAAAGTTATAATTAATTTGGGCATTGGGTTCGAGATAAACATTTAGATGGTATAACTACACAATACTAGGAAAATAGATCAATAGTATTAGTGAGAATATCAAGAAAAAAGTAATTAGCAAACAAACAAATAGTCAGAGGAGTATGGTGTCCAGGAATGTTAATATTGTTATTTGTTGATTACGCATACGCATTTTGTAAACACTCCGCGTTTTTGGTTCATCACAATCTTTAATCGTTGTTGCATGCGAGCGCAATCACAGCCGCACCACGCGCACATCGTAATAAACAGATCGCTATAAGGTCTGCGTATCCATCTACGTACGCAATTTATCTGATATTCTAATGTAGAGATTTGTTTTAAACCCCTGTCGATCTAACATTCCCTCTAATTGGTCAATTACATGATATCTTCACTTTAATCACCAATCAGAATGGAGCTTTGCAAATATTTCACCCCAATTTTTTTGCGTGGCGAAATTATTCTAACAATGTTGCCGATTGGTCCAATTGATAATGGAAATTTCTTTTTAGTCAATCGGCAGGTAGTTCTCATGCGGTTAACTTACCAGGTTCTGGTGTCGATACCATGTAGCTGTCATACATAATTGAGTCCTCAGTGGTAACCTCAATTACAGAGGACGAGTCCACTGAACGGAAACCAAACAGATATGCAAATCATTATTACAATAATTACGAATAAAATAATGTTAAGAGGAATGTGGTTTCGACCCCCCCAAAAAATCAATTATAAACGTCATATACCGTTATGTTTGATATTTATGTATAGCTATGGGTCTCCCGTATCCAGTGATACCAAAATAAGTACAAACATTACTTACATAATGTCGCTATGACGTCATAGTGTTATTATTGTTAAATTTTTCAAATGCGTATATTTACCCCATAACGTATTTGAGATTAAACATTGACTTTGTTGTATATTTTACACCCTGCTACGATTGGTACACTCAGTCAGCAGTACTAGTGTTTATGCATGCAGCGCGTGCATAGCTGAACCCCGTTCCCACACACACACACACACAGCGGCCATGCGAAAGATGGATTTTTAATGTCACAAAAAACAAAAGATCCGCCAAATTTGCAACGGATCCGCCTCACAAGCTTCAACGCATTCAACGCTACTAATAATACACGATGTTAATTTGAGATAGACAGTGACATTCATACCTAAAAAAATTAAATATTTGCAATTAAAAACTCGTGTTTTTGAACGATTCTGAATTTTATCAATGAAAATGTAGCGATGACGTCATTGGGTTAACGATTTCCCAACTGCTGATTGGCTGATTGCGTCACTGTCTGTGATCTGTGCATGCACGGTACGGTCCATACGGAATGATTTTTCGTATGGGTAAAATACACTGTGCGTCTGCATACAACATCAATTTACAGTCTGGGTCTTTACTAATGATCATATCATTAATGTAACATAAAAATAAGAGTGGCCCCAGTATGCTACCCTGGGGCACACCACATGATATATTAAGAGATTGAGAATCAGCATTGTTAATTTGCACTATTTGCTGCCTATTTGAAAGATACGAATGAAACCAGTCAACAGATTCAACTCCCATTGCATTTAATTTCTCACATAAGATTTGATGGTTGACCGTGTCAAAAGCTTTTTGGAGATCAATCATGATCATGCCTGTATATAAACCACGGGAAGATTGAGTTTTGATATGGTCCATCAAATGAATGAGACAAGAATCTGTTGAAAACTTGCTTCGGAAACCTGATTGGTGTTCATACAAAATGTTGTTTGATGTCAAAAATCTTCCAATTGAACATAAACTGATTTTTCAAGATTTTTGATATTGCACTCAAAACACTTACTGGTCTGTAATTACTTACATCAGTATTTTTGTTCTTTTTGTAAAGAGGAGTAACCTAGCCAATTTTAGCTCCGTAGGGACAGTATTGGTCATGATCGATAAATTAACAATATGGGTTATAGGAACTTTCAAAACTGAGGCACCATCCCTTAAAAACTTGATGGAATGTTATCAAGCCCAGTGCTCTTATTTGGGTTGAGATTGAGCAGCTCCTTTTCAATGAACTCTTCACCAACACACCTCAAGGAGAATGAGCCGACAGATTTGTCACGATAAAAATTCTGAAAAACTGCCGAGGTGGTAGTGTACAGATTCTTTGGAGAAGGCAGTTTATCAACTAAGGTGGAAGCAACACTGGTGAAGAATTCATTAAAAGAATTGGCTATTTTGATCATAGCAAGTGACACCATCAATATCTAAAACAACTTTGCTGCCCTATTTTCTTTTGGAGCTATAACCAAGTTCTTTTAGTTGCTGCCAAAGTTTTTTTAGGATTGTTTTTGTTCTGATCGATTTGACTTAAATAATTGAGATTTAGCTCTACGAACATTTCTTTGAACATTTTTCGATTTATCCTTGTTGAATTGATACAAAATATTATCTCTTTCTTTTATGTCATTTAAGATGTCACTTGAAATCCAAGGTTCTGTTGTTTGTTTCAACCTGATTTCTTTAATAGGTGCCATTGCATCAAACACTCCGGTGACCAAATTCCTAAATTTTGCAAATCGCAAACAGCAGACCAATCAATCTCAGATAAACGGTCAAGAAGAGCCTCAGGGCTGTAGTTTTTAAGAGACCTAATTTTAACAGGTCTACGATTTTATCTATATACGATTAAGCTTAGGTCTTTTGGGCGTAAACGCTTGCCTTTTTATGACGGATCTTGGGGTACAACACCCCCTTCAACCCCCTTCGTATATAGTTCTAGGGTTAATAAAGGAATCCACTCTGAATTACTCAACGTGCTATGGGCGATTATATTTGAAATTCACACTCCCCCATTGTTAATTTACCTGAAGTATTCCACAGAGGGAGTATAGGTTTCAAGCAGAACAGGCAATTCTTCGGCTGTATTCCATAGTGGCGTATAGTGATTTTTGGTCATTTTTTTGAAAATTGGCACATATGTTTTTAATGATGTTCTCTTTCATTTTTCTAAGTCTCATCAGTCATAATTAGCTAATTAATTAGTAATTAATTAATTAAATGTGGCGTATAGTTACAAAGTGACATTTTTTGTATTCCATAGTGGCGTATCGACCATACGCCACTTTTGATACACATTTTATAATTATGAAATATCGGCAAAAATGAAAAACATCGTATGTCATAGTGGCGTACACGTATCGGACCTATATGCCACTATGGAATACGAACGACGAAAAGTAACGCCATAGGGATTACACGGCGACCGAGGTGGCGTACGGTTAACGTTAAGTTAGGGTATTGCGTTTTGTTTGTTTTCCATAGTGACGTATAGTTTTATTTTCAGTTTGCCAGCAATAGAGGTTATCCACTTCACTCATGTGTGACTTCTAACAAAAGGTGCTGATTCCCGTAGTATTCCTTATTCAAAACAATTCAATGCATGACCTCGGAGTTACCTGCATGACACTTGGCGGGCTATTTTGAAACAGTCATGGTTGCACATGCAGGTACTTCTTTTGAAAGTCCTAAACAAGGTATAGCAGTCGTTGATAGGATATGCAGCTTATAGAACACGGATAACCTCTATAGTATGTATTTATTTCTTTTGAAAAATATATAACAATAAAATCTATTTAGTTTACTACAGAAATTTCACATCATTTACAAAATATAATGAATGTCTGATTTACACAACTCGATTTTAAATTGGCATTTCTTCAAACCCGATTTTCTCGAAAAGTTGTTTATTCGCGGCGCCCCACTATACGCCACTATGGAATACGGACGACGAATTGGGTAGTAGGTACTTTCATTTGAAATAATCACGCTACCTGTGGCAGTTATAGATACGCAATACAGCCGATTATGGATCTCAAAATAATTAACCCATTAAATTCCATTCAGGTGACCAATAGTAAAATAGTAACTCCATGTATTATATACCACTCATTAAACCATGAAAAGTTTCAAGTTACATATCGTCGGACGCATCACATACTGGTCTACCTTGAAAAACACGTATTTCGAGAAAATCGCAATTGAAAATCTTCGTATTAAGTTAACCTTTCTATAATTTAATTAGACTATGGATTGTAATGAAAGTAGTTTTAAATTAAAGCATATACTTAACAGATTTATTTAAGTGGAATCTTGAATTATATTTACGTATGCAATATTGCTTAAAACTACACTAAAGTTGTAGTTCAGTATGTGAAATAGTTAATTTCCCGATATCGTGCGTTTCATACTGGTCTATCTTGGGGGCTATCTCGATTTCGCGAACAATGGCGTGACTTTAGACGCATCACATACTGGTCTATGTAGTAGATAAAGGGTGAGAAACAGACCATTACCATAGATAATCGGTGTCTTGTTGAGGTATGGTGAGCATGTTAGTCGCTCGGAAGGCGAGACCCCGAAGGGGTCGAGCCTTCCGAGCGACTAACATGCGAACCATACCTCAACAAGACATCGATTATCTATGGTAATGGTCTGTTTTGAACCGTTTATCTTACATATACGGTGAGCCAAAATAAACGAATTTGCTGTTATGGTTTATTCATTTTCCAAAAGACAAACTGGAAAAGCTGATATGATTATCTTGTGTAAATTTAGGGTTTTCCAAAAATAAAAACACACCGAGACAGTATAATATTCTTCCCGTGTGTCCTGCGTTTGAGTCTACGAGTCTTATCTAGTGTCAATTGAAAGTGATTTAATCAAATCAATACAGCATTGATTTTAACCGGAGACTCTATTCAATTCACTTGTGGTCATGTCCCACTCGATTATACATATTCGTAATATTAATAATGAATATGTAAATAGTTCAAAGGTCAAAGTGGGTGTGTTTTACCTACACATGGCGGTAACTCATTTAACACCATAGAATTTATATTTATCTTTAATATACTTATAGAACAAATGTCCTGAACCAAATCAACGCATATTCCTGGGTACCTTCCTCGACCTTTTTTGGTTGGGGTTAGGCCGCAGATTGTTGTAGTTTTTCTACATCTAGTCTTGTGGCCTGTAATGTACTACATTTTAGGTGCAAAATATCCTTGGTTGAACTTAATTTGTAAGACCTCATGGCTCTTGTTTTGTTACCTACTTTGTCGGAATCTGCGTTAGTTGGGAGAGGGGGGACAAAGGTAGATTGACATCATCGTCCTAATTATACAGGCTTTAAGACATAATTCAAACTAATTTGCATTATTCAATAAAGGTGTTCTTGCTGTCATTCAATAATAATTTATGCTGATCGTGTAAAATATATTAAACTTTGATACATTTTAATGTCCAAAAAGTCAAATAATGTGGCCAGTGTTTCTAAATATGAACATGTACTTCTCTTGTTCAAAATTTATTGACCTGACCAAGATTATCTTGACCTGTCCAGATTATCTTGACCTGTCCAGATTATCTTGACCTGTCCACATTACTTGATATAATCGACAGTTGACCAGACTTTGAACAAAAGAAATACAATAGATAATGGAACAAAAGAAGAGGGCTAGACGTATATCTCGAGATAGACCAGTATGTGATGCACTTTCAGTACGACATCGGGAAATTAACGATTTCACATACAGAACTACAACTTAAGTGTAGTTTTAAGCAATATTACATACGTAAATATAATTAAAGATTCCACTTAAATAAATCTGTTAAGTATATGCTTTAATTTAAAACCACTTTTATGAAAATCCATAGTCTAATTAAATTATAGAAATGTAAAGAAATGTGAAGATTTTCAATTGCGATTTTCTAGAAATGCGTGTTTTTTCGAGATAGTTCAGTATGTGAAATTCGTATTTTGAAAAAATCATAGATAGTTTAAATTTAACATTTTATAACTAATTATCTAGGAAAAATTGAGGTCTGTAATTTGTTGTATTGGAAGAGCTCCGTAAAAAAGAACTATATACCAATTTTCTCAAAAAAGTCAAAAATTCAAGATAGACCAGTATGTGATGCACCCGACGATATCGTTTCATGCTTTTGTGTAGGTAAAGGTAAGTTAATAAATGGTCTTCTACTTAATGATAACATTACCATTGCATTTTTAGTGCTACTTACCAAGCGATCCTACGAAACTGAGCAAATAAATGAGCAAAACCATTTCATGATGCAGAAACAAATCACAAATTATGATCATATGTATAATCAGGTATCTTAGTATCAGCAGGCCAGAAACGTGTATGAAGTACAATAGAAACCGGGAAGGTAAATAACAAGTGAAATTCTATTCGAACTCGAAATATATCAAGTTGACTTGTGTGGCGAACAACGTGCGCAAATAAAATGAAATTTGACTTCCCATCATGCTTTGCGCAATACAATAAAACATATTGATAACATTTCAAACTCTTATGATCCAATATACTACGAACGGACAAAGAATATCCAACAACCATGTTTATAAGCAAAGTCATTTCACAGGAAAAGTACTGCGTACGTAGACAAGTTTGAATGCGTGACTCTCATACGGTGTACCATGAGGTACATGCAAACTTAAAATAATTTGTTACAAACTCAAATAATTTTCTACAAACTCAAATAATTTTTTACAAACTCAAATAATTTTCTACATACTCAAATAATTTTTTACAAACTCAAATAATTTTTGCAAACTTAAATTAATTTCTGCAAACTCAAATAATTTTTGTCACGTCCCGTCTGTCACGTCCTGTGTCACAATTTTGAATAGCACACATTTGTGTATTATAATACATATGCACTGGGGATATTCATTAATAGTGTAATATCAGCTTTGACACCTCTACTGCAATCCAGGATACAAATAAAACCCAGAAGAAATATTATGAATGTATGCTTTCATTTTCCACTATGGGTGTTAAAATTGTCCGTCTGTCACGGAATAATGTTGACTTGTTGCTATGGTAGGTAATCATGTTACATCACTACTTCTAAGAGGAGACATGGTAAGGTATGGTGGTGACTTACCTACGTTATCAATGGTAACACAAAATGGGTTGATTAGTCCGGATATGACGGTAGTTACGTCAGTCCCATCTAACGCCGCCCTTTGAATCTCATCATCAACAAAATTGGCCCAGTAGACAAAACTAGATAAGAAATTTTCAAAGCAATAATCCTAGTCATGGTTTGGTGAGGGGTTTACAAATAATATGCCAAATTTTGAAGGCCTTTTAAATGTTTTGTTTAGATTTGCCAGCATGTTCAAAGTTTCGTATGAATTGTCACGACTTAAAAACTAGATACACAGCTGTGGTTGAGCAAACACGAATATGTATGCTGCTAGTGAGTCATCCCCTCCCCATTCTCTTACCCAAACTGTCACCAAATCAAAGTTGGTGAGCACTATAGACGAATACAATTTCGCGCATTTCTGCTCCTCAATGGCAGCCATTAGCCGCAACGGGTACCCAACTATCCCACCTAAAATGTGGGATGATGCGGCCTTGAAGGGTATTATAAACTGCACTCTATCACCCGTGTAACACGTAGACAAAAGAATGATGACAGTTTACAACACAAAAGAATCTAACATCTAATTTTAAGCGGATTTAATCCACCCAATTGGGTACTTACAACACCTGTTTGGTGCATGCGGGTACCCAAATATGGCCGACCAAATCCTGACCATGACTTGGCTCGTTGGATTCGTCTATAGGGAAGCCCTAGTCGTAAATTTTTATTTGATATCGGTCTCATCCTCCAAGTTTTTTTTTATAAATGTCTGTTTGATGTCTCTCATCTTCATAGCACGGACAAAAACACGCGTCCAATTGCTCGTCAAATCCAAAACTTACTGATCACCTTGCGGTAAACCTTGTAAGCATTCACTTACTTGATACTAATGGTGGTTAAAAAGATAAACGCACTTTTGACAGCAATTTTCACCTACTAAACTTATTTATATTTTTTATTTGCATATTTAGACACAAACACACATAGTTTTTCTAATCATAGTAAGATTGGCTAATTAGAATACACTACAATAATATGTCTCTGGTTTTTAACGTGATTTTTATCAATCCAAGTAACTAACAACTCAAAATTTAGTATTACTCCTTAAATTCTCTTTTTCACAATGCACTAATTAGGTCCCTGTATAATAAAAAATCCTTTTAAATCAATCAATATGAGCAAGTTTGAAGTTGAGTTGAGTTGCTGCTAGGTTACGCGAAGTATCATATAATGACATGTTGGTCTCATCTCATATAATATGACTTTAAAGAGTAACTTTCATGCACACGGAATTACCCCAGTATATGAATTACATGTCACCATTATTGCTTTGTTATATCATGGAGGAAAATGTCAATTCATATCAACATCCTGGAAGTAAAGGGACAAACTATTTTTTTACATAGATCGTTTTTGCAAGATGTACAATTTGAGACTGTTTTTGGTTTGAATTATAAGGCATTTTGTGATTTTGACACCTGTGTATTGTAAAAATTTGACGGTTACACATCAACAACCATTATATACCTCACAGGTGTGTCAAACTATACTTTTTTAAATACTTTTGGCCGGGGTAATGCATCAGAATGACATGAGCAACACTTCGACCTAAATGAATTGTGAAAACATAACTTATGGTGCAATTTCAAAACCTTTTCAGCTGATAGTCCTGGCCTAATGACATGGACCAAGGGACGGATGGACGGACGTCAGAGGTAGTGTTAAAAGGGTGCAGGTTAGTTTAGGCCCAACATTTTAATATCATTAAGAAAATAAATAAATAAATAAATAAATAAATAAATAAATAAATAAATAAATAAATAAATAAATAAATAAATAAATAAATAAAACTAAATAAATAGATAAATAAACAAATAAATAATTAATTAATTAGTTAATTACTTAAATAATAATTAAGCAAATAAATACAAATGAATAAATTCATCAATCAATCTGTCAATAATTTGTCATAAATATTAAATAAGATTAAGAAGATACAAATATCGATTGAAAACAAATGTATAGTTATCAAAAAAAATAAGCAAATAAATAAATAAAAACTTGGAGGACAAATAAACTGATAGAATAAATGAAAAATTTATTTCTCTCTGGTGGATTAATGGATTAATTAATTGAGCATCAATATCAACATGTTCAATTCAAACCTTCCAAGTCGGTCGACTGCAATTCCATACATCCCCGCGTAGAACGTGCTGATGATGAGTGTTTTATTCGAGCCATCGAGGTTGGCACGATATAGTTTGCCTTCTTTCATACTCCAGAACACTTGTCCATCGTTAAAGCTTATCCCATGTGGATCTAAGGTGATACAAACAAATAAACAATTTATTTATTTATTTATTTATTTATTTATTTATTTATTTATTTATTTATTTATTTTTTTATTTATTTATTTATTTATGTATATTTATTTATTCATTTAGTTATTTATTTAGTTATTTATTTATTGATTGAATGTATTCATTTATTTCATGTTTCTTATCAATAAGGACTGGTGGACTAAAATCAAACATGATGGGTCAAAGTCCAAAGAACTCAATCATACAATCACTCTTAAAAATGAGTCTTCCTAATGATCTTCATCTTCTTCTTTTGTACGCGCGGGTGAATAACCGTTGCTAAAAAGTACTCCCATATATTGACATACGTCATGTGCCCATGAAAAGACGCCGGCAATTTTGGCAAATCCTACACCCAATGACCCCGTTTTTGCAGCAGCATACACTGAATGACCCCCTTTTTAGAACAATTAGTCCTCAAAATTGAAATTCAACGCGACACGCGCGCATTTTCAGCAAAATGAACAGTAGAATTGGGTAAAAAGCTATTTTGATTGTCAATGATGTGAAAGTTTGTGCGCTCACATACAAAATCACCGGTGGCGTAGCTGCCAGGGGGGGGGGGAAATTACCTATTTGGGCCCCCGCCCAAAAGTAAAAAAAAAAAAGAGGAAAAAGGAGGGAGAGAGAGGAAAAACAGAGAAGAGAGAGAGGGAGAGATATATATTGGAATCGATACGATATGCAGAGGCAGAATTGTCTATTTGGGCCCCCGCCCCCCTAGTTTGGGCCCCGCCCCATACAGGCTTGCCCCCCTGAAAAAAATCCCAGCTACGCCGCTGAAAATCACCCCAATTTTGACGTTGCCAACACCGAATGATCCCCTTTTTTCTGAAAATATCTACACCGATAGACCCCTAGTTTCATACGCTGGTGGGCACAGGTACGTCACTTTCATATTCGAGTGCCCCCCCCACCGGGGAGCATTACATTCATTATAGTGCATTCGACTAGAGCAGCTACATTTCGTCGGTCCAACACATAGTGGCGTACGTGAAGGACAAAATACGTTTCCGAGCAAACCGTTTTTGAAGGATATGCTACTATTAATGGGGTCTATACTTCTCCACTGTTATCTGGCAGTGGCACGATTTCATTTGAAATTGAAGTTTAAGGTTCAATTCTGTCTTTAATAGTTAACAAGGAATAACTGTTATAGGATAATAGTTAGCTCTAAAGCTATACGCCACTATGTGAAACGGAAAATTTGGAAAATCGCTCTACGCCACTATGTGTTGTGACCGACGATTTGTTCGAAAAAAATGACACACATGTATTCATGTTCTTTTCTTATATTTTTAACATGTTTAATCGTTGCTTGAGAAGTGTTGAAATTGAATTTAGGTGGGTGAAAGATAAACACTGTTTTCAAACATGAACTTTGGTGAACAATTGGAACAAAGAATTCCGTCAGTACTTCGTGCTTTTTGGACAAGCATCGCATTCGAGACATTTCGGGCATGTGTATTTCTTGATTTTTGTTTGTTGTGATATTAGCTAAAACTGGGTGTTACATGATTGCAACCAGATTTAATGGGCCATTTTAATAACAAACGAATCAAAAGTCCAGCAATTGATCACCGCAAGAGGAATACTTCAGTTTTCATCTAGCTATCCATTGTAAATAGTTAAAATATATTGACAAGATTATGTTCATAATTTACCTTTGTCAGCGAGATCAATAACGGTCTGGATTCCTGACCCATCGACATTAGCACTCACGACTCGATTAGGGTGTAGGTTTCCCTCCAAGATATATAGCACACCGGTCGCAGGATCATGTGTGATATCGTAAGGTGCCCTTGCCGATGTCATGATTCTGGTGAAATGTAATTGGTCCAGCATCGGGCCACTGTCAGCTGAATAGACACCGTAAGTGGCATTATTACAAAAACATCCAATGAAAACTGAAATGATGGGAATAATACTAAATTATTATTATCCACATTATTATGATATAAAACTGATAAAATGGATAAATGTGGTGTAGTTCACGACATGTAAATCATCATGCGCATAGACGTAGACCCCCCAATATTTTGCTAGGGGATGGTCCATCAATCACCCCCCCCCCCATGTTGTGTGTGTGTTTGTGACCAAATTACCCTCTTATTATTTTGGCCATTTCAACCTTAACAATAACACTTTTTGCGCGCTTCGAGCGCATTTATTCCACTTTTGTACCATATTTCACCAGTTTAACGTCAATATACCAAACCTTTCCAGGCGCTTCGTGCGCATTATACCATTTATACCATTCAAAACTGTATTAGTTCCATCTTGAGTTGGATGAATAGTAACAAACTTATGCTAAACACTGACGACAAGACCGAGATCTTAACCGTTGGTACATCCTCTCGCATCAAACAAGTTAACATGATGATACTATCCAGATTTTGAATTCTGACATATCTTTCCAACAATCTGTCAAATACCTCGGTGTTCGGATGGACCAAACGCTGTCCATGTCTGACCATATAAGTGATATATGTCGCTGTCTATTTTTATCCTTGAGACAAATTGGCACAATTCGTCCATATTTGTCTGAGAGAGCGACGTCGTGTCTTGTTAACTCTCTTATCACGTCTCGCCTGGATTTCTGTAATTCCGTTTTGGCTGGTATCACTTCCGATCAAATTCTGCGCCTCCAGAGGATCCAAAACTCTGCCACCGGCTCATTGTTAAAAAACGTAAATATGATCATATCACCCCCATACTTTATAAGCTTCAACGGCACACGGAAGGCACACCATGCACACGGAAGAGTACCTCAGGCCACTCAAAGGATTGGAACGGGTTAAGTTAAAGTCTTAGGCATGGTTTCGCAGTGGAGGCGTCAACAGTCCTGTACAATGATGTTATATAGTCGATAATATATTATCGAGTAGAGCTCAAGGAGGCAGCCATTAGCAGACCACCCATTGTCAGATGGCTGGATGATTTTCAGCTGCACACACAAATGAATAGGAGAATTTTGAAAAAGAATCATGACTTTTTGATAAACCGCTTACGGCAAAAAATTCTGAGCACTGGGTGATTCTAAATTCCACATACAATGCACAAAACAATATTTGTAAAATCTTTGTCGAGAGATTAAAAAAGTTATCGAGAGAATTTTCTGTAATATCGTTTTAAATTAGCACAAAATACAATTTTCTAAGCAAAAAAATGGCCACAGTTCCTACCACCCGCAGAGCTTCAAGCCACATGCCAGACATCCTGGCGCCAACTGCAAATGGCTGCGCCCATGTGATGCAAGTCGATAATATATTATCGACTTTATAAAATCATTGTACAGGACTGGTCAATGAAGCCTTTTATATCAAAAGATAACGGGGAATCAAGGGCTCTACCAAACAACTTTAGACAATCCAACTTACTCGCTACCGCCAAACCCAACAACAATAGGCACTGGAGTCCAAGATTATTATCCACTCACCCTTGTCGGCTCCACACAAAATCCTATCATAGCGCAATACTATGACCAATATAATCCAAATCAAGAGCATTCCGGTTTCCATTGTTTTTTCGCATTTGTTTAATCGGTGAGATTAATTTGATCAGACTTTCGCTTTATGAGCAGATAATGACAATTATATCTCTTTGAAGTATGCCAAAAAGAATGCCAGATATCAAACACTAGCTCTGTCGCTGCGATAGCGGGCTGGGTTTGTTTGTTATGTTACCATGACAACTCCAGCGTCATATTTAATTTATTTATATTATTGCTATGAAACAGTTTCAAACTAATAAAAGTCTCTCCTTTTAACAAAGGTATTATCTGACTTTCCGATTGTTTTTATCCAATTATGCATGACAGAATTGCTCTGTCGTTACAGAGTATGGTTTTCCAAATTCCATAACGAAAACGCTTCACCATACATTACGATAATTGGTTTTCGGATAACGCGTTTGAGAAATTGACAAATTATGACCGAAGAAAAATAAAGATCAATTTATCTGTCGTTTGCTGTATCAATTATTATGCTGCACGAAATGATTTGTAAACAATAGAAAGAACAGTTTTAACTGCTACAACAATGTGTTAATAAACATTTTATGAAATGAAAGGAAAACTTGCTGCAAAAACTTTGGCTCGATTTATCCTAAGGCCATCGAACCACCGCGGTACAGTTGTGTTCTTGCATGGCTGAATCCCTTGCATACTAGTACCTCCTAGTAGCAAGGTTGATAGGAATCAGCTTATGCCACCTTAATAAAAGGTATCACAGCTTGTTAGAAATATTGCAAAAAATATTGAAAATGTGGTTGTTTTATTTATTTTTATCATTATTACTATTATTTATGTGTCAGTAGATGCTCTTGGACAAGCATTTTGTGCAGAAAGTAAACCAATGTCTGTTGCAAGGTTGGCATACAGAGTGTCCCAGAAAAAATTACCGGGCGAATGAATTTGGATGTAAGTCGAGATATAGACTTCAAAATCCAAATATCTAATTATTAGCATGTAGCCCTTCTTATTGTGCATCTCATACGTTAATTTTACTGGAAACGGTTGACTGATCGCGAAGAAATGAGCGATTACATAACGCATGTATCAATTCACTTCATTCCAAGTTTGAAAGAAAGATCATTCAACACAATGCGCACTAGTGGTTAACAGTCAATGGGCTTCATCCTGTGAAAATCCTTTTCGTTCTTTTTAAACAGCCTGGTTCTTGCAAAACATTTAATTAATTTTTGTTAAAATTTGAAAACCTGCACAATATTGAAAAGGTATTTGTAAATTGTTGACATAAATGTTGCATAAAGAATTATTACATAAAGATCTTCCAGCTGGATTAACACATTTCTCACACACATTGATGTTTTTGGAACATTTCCAAGAAATTGTAATGCAAAGTTTAAATCTTTTAAAACTTCAACATTAATGTTGCATGGCATTCAAAATCACACGTAAAGTTGTAAGCACTTTATCATTGTCATTCTTGGCTCAAATGTTCTTTGTCAAGGTACAATCTATACCATATTTGCACTTCCTAAAGAATTAGGTCCCCGCACAGGCAGGTATGTCCGAAGTTTTTTCTCTGGCATATGCATGTTATGTTTCCATTTGTAAATTCATGTTTAAATGTTCTAGTGTGCGATGCGTTAATTCTTTATCTCTTGGCACAGATCAAAATAGATACACTCGCTGGATAAAGGAGGCTATAGAAATAAGAAAGCGGAGGGGCATCGCCATGAACAGAGATGAAGGACAGTACCAACTCTCTCACATTTTTGATGAGTTCCTGACTCAGGGATCAAGAAAATCCCTTGAAGGAAAACAGACTGGCAATTCCAAGATCAACGCTGGAACTACTTCTAGCGTCGGTTGCCAATAGCAGTCACTACCCATCAAGTGTTGACAAAGACAACAGGTGTTGTTGAAACGTACACAAGTAAGTGAACATTCTGGATCAGATACAAAGAACTTTGTTAACCAACTTCCCACATACAGTGATGCAAAAATCTAATATCTTTGCAGTAATGTTTTGAAGGAACAAGCTTTTAAATGAGACTAAATTCAATACCGTGCGGCAAAGTAGCATACCGAGTTCTACGAACTTTTTGACCGCCCCTAGTGAGTGAATAACATTGAAAATATGGTATATTTGCATTACTTTAAACCAGGTTTAAATCGACAATAATGTTTTAATCAAGATTTTGCAGCAAATGAAAATCGCTAAATTTTTTAATTGGATTTTCTCGAAATGCGTATATTGCAAATGCGTCATTATGTGATACGACCGACGAATTCTTATCTGTGTTAAAAAACTTGAAATTAAATAGAAATTTTTAGTGTAATTTTTCACTTTAAATGAAGACTACGCGCATGATTTAACTAACGCGCGTGGCTTTTAGACTCATGATTTAATTAAAATTTGGCTTATGCACTATGTAATTCGTCGTAGAAGTAGTGAAGAAACATGATTAATTACCATAGCAATAGTTTTACACTATTTTTTTAATGTATTGCAGTATGTGGCAATTACTAATTAGCACGTGTCTAATTCTGACCATGGAAATCTAATGTTACTGATCTAATGCATAAGAGATGGTGACTATGATGATGACGATGATGATGATGAATTGATGATGATGATGACGACGACGACGACGACGACGATGATGATGATGATGATGATGATGATGATGATGATGATGATGATGATGATGATGATTATAATCATGGTAATGATCATTATCATGATAATGATAACCATTATAAAACCTCTAAGAACATTAATTGCTTGTAAGTGTAATGGAGGGCTTTTTAGGTTATTGAATTCTTGCTCATCTTTACTCATTTACGTATATATCACTGCTTAATTTAATAATTGGTTTTGATCAAGCAAAATATGGCAGGTAAATTATTTACTTTGCTCCCCTAAAAGGGGCAATAGTCCGTTAAAATAATGTCCTCTTTAAACAACATTTTAAGTGAGTTTTTAAAAAGGGTAAATAAATAAACCATTTGGGGATGTCCTGAAAGTCTTTGCAAATATAACCCTGAATACGTCAATGCAAACATTGTTAAACTGCCAAATAAATTCAAGGCAGTGAAGAAAGTGCGCGGTGTCATTCAGAAAAATACGGGAACATTAAAAAACAAAAACAAAAAAACAAAAAAAATCACGATCGCCGCTGGTCTCAAGAATGTTCGCAATTCGTACATCGAAGTTCACTTTTCAAAGTACGAACTGCAGTCAGGATGACAAAAGCGAATGATATGGAACTGGGCTGTGAAAATTTAAAAAAATGCGAAATCGCGACAAGAATAGGGGCCCTTTTGAGCTAGAATACATCGTCGTTGGGCAGGAAAAACCTCATATTATGTAAATTCAAAGGTCAAATGCAGCAAAACCTCATATGTAAAAAGTGGGCCCAGTACTAAAACCTTATTATGTGTTTTAGTCACCTCAATTTCAATCAGAAATGACAGCGAATGAAGCAAATGAAGGATTTCGCCTCTGCATAACTAAAACTACAAAAAAGGCTGCTTTTTGCGTAATAAACTGAACTGTTTTAACCAATTGAATATATGAATACAAAAGCCACCTAAGTCCATACTTTGGCCAAATTGAGTTAAGCATGGGAAATTGTTGCTATACATAGGCCTGTCATATGCATGAAAGAACAACTCAAATTCATCCTCTGTGTCTATTGGGCATGTGAAAAATAGCATGTATGAAAGAATCACCCAATTCCATGATTTGAGTCTTGTAACACATTGATTGAAATCCAGTATGTATAAAAGTCCACTTGTAACACATTCATTGCTAGAGAATGACTTTTGAACAAAAAATGGGTTTAATAAAGGAAAGTGTGTGGTTTATATTACATGGCAGAATGCTTATCAACATTATACATACCTGTGTGCTTTATTTTGTACTATCTTACTAGTGGTAATCTCATTCTAACATTGTTGTCTTTGTATATGATTCAAAAAACCACCTAAGTCCAAAATTTAAAATGAACCCCACGAAGTCCCTGAAATGCTAATCGTCATACCTAATACAGGTTAATCCACTCATTTGCACGTAAAACTTACCATATTGACCAGGTAAATCTAACTGAAGGAATTAAAATGATACACGGGTTTTTCTCTCAAAATATTTTCGCATGGACTTAGGTGGCTTTTGTATTCATGTATTCAATTGTTCATTGATTGTGTCTATTTTAAATTTCAACACGAATTTGAATATATGAGGTTTTGTCATTGGCCCTTTTTACTACACTAGGAGGTTTGGATTTAAGAGGTCAAATGCACATATGAGGTTTTTCCCTGCCCAGCGACGTCATATAAGACTAACACCACATCTATATCGTATGTCATAATACAACATCAATTTAAAGAAAAATGCAAATGTTCGTCATATTTCGGCACAAAAAATAAATGACACGGACATAAACATCAACCACCTTACGGGCATGCAGCAGGCATTCTTCCAGCTAAATCGACCAATTTCAAGGGGTGCCCATTGTCTAGTATTATATAGGGTCCACAACGTATAAGTCGAAATGTTTTTTTTACAAAATGCAAAAATGTAAAACGATATGTATAGCCCTATTTGTTTTACCAATGTGCACCAATTGATAGCGTCATTGCGTTCAGTCACAGTGGTTAATCGTGTAAGAAAACATGCCGTTTTAAAATTGCACCTGAGTCCATAGCATTCAGGTTTTCTTTAAGAAACACATGGATTGGCCTGGCGTACTGTATTGTTTGAGAGTAAACTCTATGGACTCAGATGCCACATTTTCACTGTTTAAAACGGTCTCTTTTTTATATAAATAACCCATTGTGACTGAACGTAGTGACGTGTGACGCTATAATTTGGCCCATATCTGTAAAATAGATAAGGCTACACATATCTTTTTTACACATTTGCATTTCGTCAAAATTTTTTATTTATTTATTAGTATTTAGGGGGAACTTATAAGTTGTGGACCATGTGTGTGAATAATACATATTTAGTAAATACGCATTGATGATGGCGTAATTTGATAAGGATTATGGGGTAAATCTCATAATTCCGTGTGTTTATACCCCAGATATCGTCAATTGACGTCACATCGACGAGGACATCGACTTATCGGGTCTAACACAAGGAATTATGGGATTGAAGAAAAAGCGTCAATTGCCTCTTGAACCTGAAATAAGTACAAAGATATTAAGCACCGTAATTATACCACGGTAATGATACAACACCATTTTCAAGCATAAAGTTAATTCATCCGTAAATCAAGCAAACAATAATGAAGCTATTCACGAGTCAGCAATATCTATATTAGCTGTCAGGTTTTAACTGGTTTTTCCAAACCTTTTTGTTTCAATTAGCTAATGGTTATGACTGTCACGTTGCGGGTAAGTAAACAATCGATTCTTTTATCCAGTAGCCAATCATGCGTACAATGCAATAAATACTGTGTGCGTATTAAAGTGGTCAGCTTTTTAAGCGGCAAGTAGCACTTTTCCTTGTTATTGGATCAAGCACACATTGTCCTTGTGAGATAAAAAAGAAATATAAAAAAAAAACAAGCTCACATTTTCGTCATATTTTCGTTTTGCACCTTTCATCAATTTGCAACATGGCAAACCATCGTGTACCAAACGACTTTGTAGTAGTTGAATTGGCACAACTGTCAACTGTCACTAAAAATCACACTCCAAAAGACTTCGTATCAATTGATATGACGCATGTGTCACCTGTCGCAAAAGGGAAGGTGGATAAAGATACACAGCTTCGTGATGTTAACTTACGCCATGAATTTCGCCACATGTTTCGCATGATGGGTCTGTTTGGATTATACTTCACACCACAAAATGGCGAAAACAGGAGAATACCGGAAACTGCAGAGGCTTTCTTTTGCGAGCACATCAATTTTATTGTCTGTTTGTTCAATTGTTGATGACCCTGAACGCGGCGAAGTCAACTACAGGCTTATGGTATGTGGAAGACAGGTTACTAGTAATGCAGATGACGGCTAGTGCTTGGTACGTCCTTTGTGCTACCAATGCTGCCACATTGTACTATGTCTGCAGTACAGACAAGCTACCCGAGTTCTTCAACGCATGGCAGAAATATTATCAGTCAGCATTCAAGAGTCGAACGTTTGGCACTTGTGCTGCAAGTGTAAACCGAAGAAAAACTCTTATCCTTGTTGGGGCTATATGTTTCATTCTATCAAATTCTTTGTTTACAGCTTTTTCGAGATTTGGGCCAGTAGAATCACTTCAAAACGATACTTATTTTCTGGTGGCCCCAACAATCGAACCAGTTCTCGTGTGGGAAGTATTCGCCATGTTTTCAATGATATCTGCTTCTGCTGCGTTTGTTCTGCCTTCCGCGTTACTGCTTATTTTTTGCTCGATCATTGCATTTCAATTTTACATGTTCACGAAGAGATTTCACAACTGTATGACAAAGGAAAGCAGGTTTAAAGGATGTTTAATGTCTCTCCGTCGCCAACATCAATACCTCTCCAAGGCCGTGTTTCTTCTTGATGAAACCTTCAGCTTTTATCTTGCCGTAAATTTTGGGGCTGTGATATTTGTAGCCTGTTTTCTGATGTACCAACTTGTTGTAGCTCAAAGTTACAAAAGTACAATGACAACATTGCTGACTCTCTTCTGGTTTGGCACGGCGTCAATGACATTTGCTCTAATCGGAGTGCTTACGGCTCAAGTTCCCGAAAAGGTAAGAATAACCGTAAATTAAAAGACTTCAAGTTGTTTCTATGTTTTCTCTGTGTGTATGTGTTTGTAAACACCTAATTCTGAAATATTGTAATCGCAACCGTGGACATACACATAACCCTCCTTGGACTGTAAGTGCGATAGGGTAATAATAATGTACACATCTTATTTACAGATGACTAACGTTTCATGACATTGTGTGCAAACTGTATGTAGGTAGATATGGGTATGTGAGGATGAGTTAGGACGTATTTTAGGTAGTGTTGAATTATTTGAGCTAGTTAGGTAAAACTGTATCAAATGTTTAATTAGGTTGGTCCAATTTTAGCCTTTTCGTACGTGTACTTTGATCAACTTAAATTAAATTTTGCTCAACAAAATTTACCGTTACATAGCTACTCAACACTGTTAGATTAAAGCCTCAAATCAATCTAATCAATAATGCGACCAGGACACTCTAAAAAAAGGGATTTAAAAATAAATACTTTCTAATCTATTAGATTAAATATCTTAACCATAAGTCAGATTATAATCCCCATATTTAATCTTAGAAATTTGGGGAGTACTATCGTATAAGAGACACAATAGATACACGACAAAGGTTAAACATAGTGTGCTCCATTTATTACAATGAAAATAATACCAATATTTTGTATAGCACCTTGCTCATAGTAACAATATAAAACATTTCGTATACAGGCACATGATATCGCCAACTATATTCATGACATTGGTGTTTTTGGATTTAAAGAACACGAAGAGGTAACACAGGTAAGAAAGAAAGAAGAAAGAATCAAGAAACGAGGCACTGGAATTTCTTATTGTGATCGCCCACTATTCCTAAATTATTATGCAACAGAATTAGTTAATATATTTTGTAGGTAAACATGTTGTCTAGCAGTACAATATTGCATCTTGAGCTTGAGCATAAATGGACCCATTGTCAAACGATTGGAGCCCTATTCGAGTTGAAAGCCAATACACCCCAATGGAAGACATGGCATGAATCTTAAATCCAGGGAGTGTGAGTGTACATCCCCCTGTGTTGGAGATTAAGGTCATGTATTTCATAGGTGTGTGGATTCCAACTGGAATAACCCATTTGTGGGTATCGCATTATTTCACTGCATATATTGGTGTAGATTATTCATCCAGTAGTTCAAAAGATTATTTTGTAAATTAAATCTAATACTGGAACTTAAATTTGCAACTAACTTTGCTACGTTGCGTCCGAAAACATCGGACTTCGTGAGGCATCTGATTGATGATGTTGTGACGTCAGACGAAGTGCGATGTTTTCGGACGCAACGTAGAGGAAAAAAAGCTATAAGAATTTTTTTGTTACGGTTACTGCTGTCTTGTGATAGACGACATGTAGGAACCAATGAAATTCAGCACTAAGAAGCTAAGCCACAGCCACTGACTAAGGTCCGTTCAAATGCGGTGGTAGTATGAACGGACCTTTAACATGTATTTAACTTTATTGTGATATCGCAATGCAGTAGTTTGCAGTACGGTGCAGTGCGGCAACGCAGCGCAAATGCGGTGGTAGTATGAACGGACCCAAAGATTGCAAAATAATATTTCGCATTGTTTTATTAGTCTTGACTACCTATTTATTTTGGACCTCCAAATCGAATCACCATGCATAATAGCGACTGTATTCGTTTGTATTAATCAGAAGATTTCGCTTTACGTATCCTTTAAAGTATTCCGATATTTCAATCTGCAATGTAATATAAATTATCATAGATTTTTTAATTACCTTTTCTCTCCTTCCTTATCGCAGATGAGTATGTTCATGGCGAAATTAAACGGAGCGCCGATTTCCTTGACTCTATGGGGCATCGTCCCTCTTACTAAGGAATTCCTGTTGACGGTACGTTGAGTCATTGTGGTTACTGATAAGATAAGTAACGTAACAAAAATTGAACAAAGTCATCAGGTTTGGCGATACATATATAAATTTCATCAGTATTGTCTTATAAACAAAACAGAATATTGATTAATGACAACTTCTTTTATTTTTCTATGTTCTATCTGTTTGTCACTTCTGTCTTGTCTATCTTAAGGCCCGGTCACACTATGACGGACGATAAGCAACGAAAGGTGACGAACGTGAAAATCACAAAATGTTGACGGCAAAGCGACGACAAAAAGAGGAAAAACAAGATTCGGTGACGAGTGGGAACGACCTTTAGCGACAACACGACGGCAAGGGACGAAAGGATGCGACAGGAAACGGAGACTACCGACCAAATCCGGACGTTGTATGGGCGATGAGTGATGAAGTCTCGACGGAGCCCGACAACAAGCAACGAGGTCAGACGGCTGGCAGCGGATTTGCTTGCGGCAAGGAACGGCAGCTGACGGTGGATTGCGGTGATGATGACGTGACTCAGCAGCCGACATCAATGCATGTGTGTGTGCGGGTCGTATAGTCCCCTTTGGCGTTCCCACTCTTCACAACGTTCTGATCATCCACTCAAAAATATCAATATCAATAATAATCAAAAATATTAACATCAATATCAACAATAATCAAAAATAGTAAAATCAATATCAATAATAATCCAAACTATTAATATCTATATCAATAATAATCAGGATTATTCACATCAATATCAATAATAATCAAAAATATTACACATATCAATAATAAACAAAAATAGTAAAATCAATATCAATAATAATTCAAACTATTAATATCTGTTTCAATAATAATCAAAAATAGCAACATCAATATCAATAGTAATAAAAAATATTACACATATCAATAATAATAATAAAAAAATTATATAAATATCAATAATAATCAAAAATAGTAAAAGCAATATCAATAATAATCTAAACTATTAATATCTATATCAATAATAATCAAAAATATTAATATCGATATCAATAATAATCAAAAATATTACTCATATCAATAATATTCAAAAAATATTACACATATCAATAATAATCAAAACTATTCATATCTTTATCAATAATAATCAAAAATATTACCATCTATATCAATAATAATCAAAAATATTATCATGAATATCAATTATTACAATCAAAGATATTAATATCAATATCAATTAGGCCTATTATAATCAAAGATATTAATATCAATATCAATAATAATAAAAAATATTACACATAACAAAAATAATCAAAAAAATTAATATAAATATCAATAGGAATCAAAATATGAAAATCAAAGATATTAATATCAATATCAATTAGGCCTATTATAATCAAAGATATTAATATCAATATCAATAATAATAAAAAATATTACACATAACAAAAATAATCAAAACAATTAATATAAATATCAATAATAATCAGAAATATTAATATTTTTGATTATTATTGATATTATTTTCTTTTTATATGAACTTTGAAATTGCATCGTGCCGGGTAGTCTATTGAAATCGAAGTGACGTTTGCCAACGACTACCAACGAAATTGTGACGACCTCAAAACGACTAGACACGGCTTCGCACGGTATGGAAACGTCAAAGAAATGAGGGTTGCGGTCTCCAACGAAATTTGAATGGAATCACGACTAATTCTTTTGCCGTCACAAAATTTTCAACATGTTGAAAATTTGCCGACGAACGCGACGAATAATTGCGGCCGTCTGCGGTCGCTAACGGATTCGTCAGCGACAACTAACGGCCACGGTTGTTTGATGTATATAGAAGTGGCTTCATTATTAAGAAAATGCAAACTATAGATGGCGCTATTTATCATAAGTCATATTTCTTAATTTGCAAGGGTTAGGCAATCAATACTGCCATTTAAACAGAATAGGTGAAACAAGCAACAAAGAAATTTTATAAGCATATTTCATCAAAAAATAAAAGGAATTATTTTTATTAAAAGCCTGAAAGAGTAATTTCCAGTATCTAAATAGCGCCACCTATCTTGTCATAAATAGGTACATTTTATATCCGAAAAAGCTTTAAAAATGCTGTGAAAGTGAATAATTGTGTAAATAAGGGGAAATTAAAGTTGAAAATGACTCAAATGCATCTGTATACATTAGTATGATACAGCTTTAAGCTGTTTAAGCCTAACAATTGGGTTGTATATGATGTTTTGTTTGAAAAACTAATAAATGATCCCATCAAACAGCTGTGCGGCGGCAACACACGATGAGTGGCGGTAAATTCAAAATTGCAATTCGCAGCTTAACGTCGCTTGCCGTTCACCCCTATTCGTCACAGTGTTACCGGGCCTTTATATAGTTCTGCTCTCGTTTTTGTGTGTGTGTGTGTTTGTTTTTTGTTGGTTTTTTTCATGTTGGTTCTTTTCATCTTTTCAGTGCGTCAAGTATCATGTAATATAGAAAAACAATCTATTTTGTTTATATTTCAGGTTGTGGGTGTTTACATCACATATTTTGCTCTAGTAGCACAATCATTCTGAAACACTGAAGCCGTTTATTATTGCTAAGCTCGCTTAGTTTTCTCCGTTGGACAGTTATTTTATTTGGGTCAAAGATAATCATCTTTTTCCGCTCTGAAATTGGATGAACAAGTATCCCAACATTTCCGAAACCACCTTTACGAACAGTTAACATGTGGGTGTTTGGATTTACTAACGCTTATCGGTTACTCGGACTATATTTTGCGCAATATTTTAATACGGTACCTTAATAAAATATTTATCAATCTTTTCATTTTTTAAAGCCTAAATAATGATACATGTAAGAAAACCTAGTTTTGACTAAGGAAAGTTGTACGGTATAGAATGGCAACGAAATAATCAAACAGGTGCAAAGCGAGGACAGAACCGCTACGCTAACCCACACCACCACACCCTTAAAAGGAAAACCTGCTCCGATTTTAACGAGACTGTAAATAATTCAGGCTTTGCTTTAATATGACATGCATTTATCCTAATTCCGACGTGTCCATGGATCATACATACATTTTTGCTGCAACTTCTCATTTTGTTATTTATACGAAAATAGTATTGTGCTTTGCCATAAACCATAAAGATAAACTAAAAACACCTACAGTAAGCCAAAAAATTAAGGTACCAGTTATGTTTACCCCCTGTATATCCTAAACAAAGACAGACATGACATAATTGGACCCAGCAGCCAATAGCTGCATCTTTTAGCTCGAATTTAAGACCTCATTCGTTGAAATTGTTCAAGAAATAAAGACACGACGATCCAAAACCCCCAAAGAGGTGTCAATTTAAAAGTTTCAGTTTCCGCCATTGCATGCGCTATTGATTCGCGAACAAGGGAACTAACGCCGCGCTTCCATTGATTAGCACGTTAAAACTAGCGTCATGCTTTCATTGATTAGAACACAAAAGTGCAACTTTTGATTTCGTCTCTTCAGTAGGTTTTAGGTCACCGTTTCTTTAATTCTCAACCAAGTTCAACAAATAAGGTCTTGAATCAGAGTTAAGGGTTCAGGTATTAGCTGCTTGTTTTAATTTTGACATATTTGTCTTTAATTAGGATATACAGGGGTGAACACAACTGGTACCTTAATTTTTTGGCTTACTGTATATCATCATAGGATGAATACGATAATAATTATGATAATGGTGATGATGACGACGACGATAATGATTTTGTTTACTTTCACAGGCCGTTGAATTCATTACTTAAGCGTGTTTATGCTCAGAAATTTATTTACTTTGCTCTAACCTGCAAGCTCATTAATCTATTAAAATAATGACAACTTCATATTAATTACTGCTTCTTCTTTTAAGAATATAGTTCAAATAGATTTTGGACAAACGAACGGACCCGTGAAGCCAAAAGGGTTTTAAAGGTTGAACCATACACAAGATACGCTAAACCGTCCGAGTATATTATTCGGGTAATTTTATTGCACCCCTGTATCTGGCACTTTTCTTTAGGGTAAAAAGTTTTAGATGCAGTGGATTTGACGTAAATAAATTCTAAGATCTGTCAATGTATCCTGTAAATAGTTTCCAAATAAACGTTACCTATAATGGGTCCCCGAATTAAAGGTAAATAAATTGACCATTTCGGTATTTCCCGAAATCCTTTGCGAGTTTAACCCAGAATACATCATCATTGATGAACACAACGTTACAGTCCAGTAAACATGTGCGCATCAACGTAGATACAGGTAATCGAATCTCGATCTACTCCCCTAAATCTGTATCACGTGCTGAATACGGAATGAATCGCAAATATTTAGGGCCCTAGATCGAGATGAAGGTTATTGCGACGTACTTTGCAAAGAATTCTGGGAATTGCCGTTTATAACAATTGCTTAATGAGACTAATATAAGAACATCGATATTGAACAACGCTAATAAAAATAAAGCACATGGTGATTATATGAAATAGTCCAAGCATAAAGGTAGTTCATCCGTGAATCAACATTATTGACGAAACAGACAAAAAGCTAAATCGTCATGAGTCAGCAAAACCTATATTATTGCTCAGTTGTTTTTTTCAAAACCGTTTGAATCAAATGGTTAATGACTGTCACGTTCCTATTATATGGACAATTTAACATCCAGTTATTTTAACCAGTAGCCATTCATGTGTCAAATGCAATCAATATTATATAGGTATAGCCAGAATACCTAATATCGTCCATATAGCGCTATCCCGCAATATTGAATCAAATAGAGGTAATCTTGTCTGTATTCAGTGTCAGTGGAAAATCAGGAACATTATTTGTTACCTTACACCTTTCATTTCTTGCATGACAGACATTCGTGTGCCAAACGACTTTGTAGCAGTTGCCATGGCACAACTGTCAACTGTGCCACAAAATCACACTCCAAAAGACTTCGTAGCAATTGACATGACGCATGTGTCAACTGTCACAAACGGAAACCTGAATAAGGAAACACAGGATCGTGATGTAAACTTACGCCATGAATTTCGCCACATATTTCGCCTGATGGGTCTATTTGGACTATACTTTACTCCACAAAAATGGCGAAAACAAAATGATACTGGAAGCTGCAGAGGCTTTCTTCTGAGATCACATCAATTTTATTGTTTGTTCGTTCAATTGCTGATGGTCCTGAACGGAGCGAAGTCTATTACAGGTTTGTGGTATGTGGAAAGCAGGTTACTAGCAATGCAGATAACTGCGGGCGCTTGGTACGTTCTTTGTGCTGCCAATGCTGCCATATTATACTATATCTGCAGCACAGACAAACTGCCAGAGTTTTTCAACGTATGGCAAACTTATTGCCAGCCATCATCCAGGAGTCGAATGTTTGGTACTTGTGCTGCTAGTGTAAACCGAAGAAAAACTCTTCTCTTTGTTTGGGCTATAGGTTTTATTCTATCAAACTCTTTGTTTACAATTTTTTCGAGATTTGGACCAATAGAATCACTGCAAAATGATACCCATTTTCTGGTGGCTGCAACACCTGAACCAGTTCTGGTGTGGGAGGTAACCGCCATGTTTTCAATGATATCTGCTTCTGCTGCGTTTGTTCTGCCTACAGCGTTACTGCTTACTTTTTGTTCTATCATTACGTTTCAATTTTGCGTGTTCACGAAGAGATTTCGAGACTGTATGACAAAGGAAACCAGATTTAAGGGGTGTTTAATGTCTCTCCGTCGCCAACATCAATACCTTTCAAAAGCTGTGTTTCTTCTTGATGACACGTTCAGCTTTTATCTTGCTGTAAATTTTGGGGCTTTGTTAGTTGTAGCCTGTTTCCTGATGTACCAACTTGTTGTGGCTCAAAACTACAGAAATACAATGACGACACTGCTGACTGTCTTCTGGCTTGGCATGACGTCGATGAAATTTGCTCTAATCGGAGTGCTTACGGCTCAAGTTCCCGAAAAGGTATAGATAATCTTTATTTAAGGGCTTTATGTAGTTGTTCTTTTTTGTTTGTGTGTATGTTTGTAAACACCTGCAAACTGTGAAAACATACGGAACTGGTAGGTGCAAGAGGTTGCAAATAGTATGTAATTATATTCTGCCTTGAGAGGTTATGCTTAAAACTATAAGCCCGAGGTCACGTTTGTTCGATAGCATATAAAACTACGTCATTTTTAACAAAAGGTGAACACTGATGGCGCTATTTATTTTATATCGTGTTTTCATTTTTACAAGGGGTAGACACTGGTATAATGGCATTAAACATGAGAAATTGTCAAAAATAATTTTATCATGAAATGTTAGGAAAAGAAACAAAAATGTATGTTAAAGGAATTGGAAGTGTATGTACATATTAAGTGTGATAACTGTTGGTATTGTCCAGGTCTAGAGTTGAAAATTGTATAATGTTTTGTCAGAAAATTTAATAAATGATCATATTAAACAACCGTGTGAGATCAATAGTACTATTTTCCTAAGGAGCGCAGCCCGAAGGAAAATATTACTGCTGATATCACCATAGTGATATAACAGTTGATAAAACCATAGTTGTAACCAGAACCTCGATTAAAAGCAGCATATATACTCGTACTTCATTATTATCTTTTCATTGATTTGCAAGGGGAAAACTCACAATGTACAAATGTACAGGGATGTGTGGAATGTTTTTACTTATAATGGTATCAGTGGGTAGAAGATACACAGAGCTATAATGTAGTATATTGGTATACAAATTAGGGGTGTGCAACAACCCCCACCCTTCGTAGTCTGTTTACACAACAAGGCTCTAGAGTTTGAGGGTTAATTAAAGGCCAAATAGCAACACTTGCCCAGGGTCGCAGTGATTGTGATCGGAGGGTGTTGATGCAGATGATGCTGATCTTTTTATCATCAAAATGACAGCCATTTTCCTAGACATGCTAGAAGAAAATATTTGTATAGCACTTTGTGTTACTCAAAATAACTATCTACTGTTTTTTCATATACAGGCACACGATATCACCAACTATATTCATGACATTGGTGTTTTTGGATTTAAAGGACACGAAGAGGTAACGCAGGTAAGAAACAAGAATCACACAAAGAAACGAACAATTTCTTACGTTATCGCGCACTATCCTAAATATCATTATGCAATCATTTAATACCAACTGAAAGTACAAAACAGCAGCTAATATTAATTAAAGGACGTTAATTCGAGCCCTTTTGTGATTGGGTTATTCCAGCTACAATTCACACACCCCAAATAAACCATTCTCACTATTTTTTACACGAACTTTAGAGTAATTTTAGTTATTGATCGAAAGGAATTTGGGATCAGTTTAACATGCCAAATAAAAATTAACCATGCTATAACATTTCTTAACTACCACTTATTAAATCAACTTTAAATCAACAAAAAGCCCTGTGAAAGAAATGAAAACAACATGTCATACATCAGGCTGTGGCACTATCAATTAGTAAGTTTTTAGCGGGTTCACCGTCGAGCAGGCTCAGAACTGTCAAGCTTTCATCAGGAGTAGCTCTGACTTCTTCAAGACAAAGTACCAAATAATGAGACATGTAGGCCGCCCCTTGATTACTGATGGCTCAGCATGAAAAGAGCCATTCACTGAAGAGAGTCCCTTGTCAACAGAGAACAAACAGACCTCGCCTAAAACGTTTGGTGGCTCTGAAAAGAGCCTTTCGCTGAAGACTGCCCCTTGTCTACAGAGAACGATCAGACCTCGCTTATCTACTGATGCAACTGCAGAGAGTTGCCAGTACCTCTTTGTGTGATTATTAAATACATGAATAGGCTGCCCTGAGGGCGGTGATCATAGACTGACGTCAGATGATCATTTTGCAACGAGTGGGTACGTTTTAATATTAATAATTTATTATCATTGTGGCCTACGCGTACGCCACGAGCAAGATCGTAGTGATCGCGTATCGAACTAAGATCTCATCACGTACACGATCGTGGTGATCGAACTAAGGACGAAACGGTTAACCCTAACACTAGTTGATTGCCCGGGTTGATTGTCTAGTTCTTATACACTGATAGTAGCGTTACTGTATATAGTACATTTAAGAGACTTAAAATGTTTAATAGACCGATCTTCTGGTGACTTGGACTGCAGTGGCACAGGTCCTGCAGTGGCGTAACTAGCGGGGACAGAGGGGGGCAACGTGCCCCGGACGCTACCATTAAGGGGCGCCAAATTGCCCAATTCAGCATCGATTCTGCGCCCCTCCAAGCGACGAAAGTCAAAATTTTCGCGCGCTTCGCGCCCATTTCAACACAAAATCAATTGAAAGAACATTTTAAGACCGATATTCAACTTCTAGTAACCAAAATTAATTAGTGATAGGCCTTATTTGTCCAAAATTTCGCGCGCTCCGCGTGCAATTGTTTCAAAGATGGAAGGGGGGGGGGGGCATTACGTGTCCTTGGCCCTGGACGCCGCAACCCTAGCTACACCACTGCTCGCTTCTAAGATATTCTTCGGTGGGGAGGGGGGGGGTGTAGGGACGCCAATTTTGTTTCTTGCCCCGGGCGCTACCAACCCTAGTTACGCCACTGAGGTCCTGGTCTCGTAGTCTGTAGGTCGGTGATTCGAGTCTTCAAATCCAGTTAGGCTACATAATGAAACTCAACTGGAGCATTTTATAAATTGGAAATATGTTCCTATTATATTATTGTCTCGCAGCTGTTCTGTAAAGTATAACGACAAATTGTGGTCTAGAACAATAAATGGTGATTGGTGGTACAATATAGCGTTTTCTTTCGAAGGAGATTGGGGGCAGCTTAACATATCCTATAAAGCGTTACGACATTTAAATTTGCCAATGTAATATAAATTATTGTAGGTTTTTTTTATAGTATTTTATTTTCTTCCTTACCGCAGATGAATATGTTCATGGCTAAATTAAATGGTTCGTCAATTTCATTGACTCTATGGGGCATCGTCCCTCTTACTAAGGAATTCGTGTTGACAGTAAGTTGGGAAATTACGGGTAGGCCCTATTATAAATTAAGAAACAACGTAAAACTTCTCTTTCCACGCTTTTTCTCTCTTTCTCCCGTATTTATATATCTATATTAATTTGTTTATTTTTTTTAAAAACTTTTCTATGTCATGCCCTCTGCTGTTTGTCTCTTGTCTGTGTTATTCTGTCATTCGTCTTTCTTTCCCCTTTTTAGTGAGAAATTATGGTAACTTGCCATTTGGTTTAATATATTTCGTCAACAGCCAACTATTCTAAACCAACGAGATCTATATCATAACGTTCAATAATCATTTTGTCCAATAACCAATTGGTCCGATTTAGATCGATCAAAAACCATTTAGTGTAATGACAATAAGCTAAAACCATTTAGTCCAATAACCATTTGGTAAAATACCTATCTGGTCTATAACCATTGAGTCCGATAGCCATTTGGGCTCATGTCCATCTGGTTACAAACCATTTAGTCTAACATGCATTTAGTCAACTAACCAATTTAGTTCCCCAAATACATTTTAGGAATAATGCACACAATTTGCGGTGTTGGTATTTCCTCTTTCCTAACATTAATTTTTCCAGGTGATTTTCAACCAGAAATCCTTGATTTTTACCGTCCACAGTTCCGAAAGACCCCCTCTTTTTCATGCGATTTAAAACAGACCAAACAATATTAGACTTAATGAACATTATACTATACGGTCCACAACTTATAAGTTCCCCCTAATACATTTTAGAATAAGTCTAAAAATATTTTACGTAATGTAAAAATGTAAAAATGTATAGCCCTATCTTTCTATACGGTCCACAACTTATAAGTTCCCCCTAATACATTTTAGAATAAGTCTAAAAATATTTTACGTAATGTAAAAATGTAAAAACGTATAGCCCTATCTTTCTGCAATTAAGGCATGGTTAAATGTAAACAAATTGTTTCTTAATACTGATAAGACAAATGTTATGCTCATTGGTAGTGAGCCTAAGTTGCGTAATGATAAATGCTCTGCTTTTTCAGTTTCCATTGATGATTGTCAACTTGTAAGAGTTCATAGTGCCAAATGTCTAGGTGTAAAGATAGATTCTAAATTGCTTTGGCACGATCATGTTAATTCAGTCATACAGAAATTATTTTGTAAAATAGGACTCTTGAGACGTCTAAAAACATTTCTTGACGTTCGCACTCTTAATGTTTTATATAAGGCTCTTATCCAACCGCAGGTCGACTATTGCAGTGTAGTTTGGTTTGGTCGCTTCAATGAAGATGTACGTAAATTATGTGTTTTACAAAAGCGATGTGCTAGAATAATATTGCGTGCCAACTACCTTACGTCTTCTGATATAATGTTTCCTATATTAGGATGGGAATCACTTCCAAATCGTGCAATGTATTTCAAATCCCTGTTAATGTTTAAATGTCTTAACGATATATCACCACAGTACCTTATCAACAGGTTTTCTTATGTACATGAAAAGCATAATGTGAACACCAGACAAGCTGCGTCCAATTTATTGGCTCTACCGCCTTGCACAAATGGTTATGACACTGGGTACTTTAAATCATCTTTTTCATACAGTGGGGTTGAGGTTTGGAATAAACTGAGTAATGATGTAAGAAGTTCAATAAATGTGCAGACTTTCACGCAAAGATTCAAGTCTTAAATAAAAATTGAGCATGTACTTGTTAATGATGTATTTCAATTTTACTTTGAAAATTGTATATATTTCTGTATTTTAATTTTGTATCTAATATTTGTATATTTTATATAAATTGCATGTTGAAAATTGTTGCCTTTTAATGTTATGTAAATGTATTGCAGGGCCCCATGTAAGACCAGCTATCGGCTGAATCAGGCTACCCTGGATAAATATGAATAAAATAAATAAATAAATAAATTTGTTTTACACATGTGGACCAATTTATAGCGTCACACGTTATTGCGTTCAGTCACAATGGTTAATTGTGTAAGACAATAGGCCGTTTTAAAAGTTGCATCTGAGTCCTTAGCAGTCAGGTATTCTTTAACAAACACATGAATAGACCTGCTCTACTGTATTGTTTGAGAGCTGACTCCTATGGACTCAGGTGCAGCTTTTAACACTGTTTAAAACGGTCTCTTGTTTACATAATGAACCATTGTGACTGAACGTAATGACGTGTGACGCTATAATTTGTTCCATAATTATGTGTAAAACAAATACGGCTACCCATACCTTTTTACACGTTTGCATTTTCTCAAATATTTTTCGATTTATTTTAAAAATTATTTAGGGGAACTTATAAGTTGTGGACCCTATATATGATTATTAGGCTATATAGACAGAGTGTCATAATTCGCAGTTCCAAGTACCATGTAGTGTGGATATGACGTTGCATAAGTTAACAATCTATTTGGGTTTTATTTCAGGTTGTCGGAGTTTACATCACATACTTTGCTCTGGTAGCGCAATCATTCTGAGACACGGAAGCCGGGATTGCTCACATAAATTTCTCAACTGGGCAGTAATTTCATTTAAAAGTCATTGAAAATCATCAGGTAGCGCTTAACATGTCAACATTGTCCAAATCATATACAGTATGTACAATAAAGGGTAGATTCCAAGTTTGGTGTGCACAAGAGTCCGTTTTCTGTAATTTTAGATATCAGTGATGACGACAACAACAATAATAACAACAACAACAACAAGAAACCCGAACGAAAGTGTCGATTCTAAATTGCATTTTCATATTTGGTGTGGCAGGCCCATTGATTTACACACACTATGAGTGGTACATAGTAAATCATACTCAATCAGACAATCAATCAGGAAATCAATCAATCAATCAATCAATCAATCAATCAATCAATCAATCAATCAATTCATCAATCAATTCATCAATCAATAAATCAATCAAAAGTTTTGGCCTGGTATGGTAAACATGGACGGAATTTGAAAATTGCATTTTGTAAATCTGTACCTCCATTGCTTATTATATCATAAGTTAATGGTTTTTGTAACAGTTACTATCACTGATATCTCAAATTACAGAAAACACCCTTCCACATATTGTGGTTACCTTGATTTTCAGAATATATCCTTACATTGGTTGTAGGATTATGCTACAAACTGGTACCTTTTTTATTGCACTGACAGTATTGTATTGTTTATATACTGCGCCAAAAATATCCTTACACTTGGAAAAATAATCACAATTTCAAAACTGAACAATATTGGGGTAAATTTGTTTTTTAATAGATGCACTATCTAAGCTTGTACATTGTACATAAGCTTGTACAAAACATTGAATCCAATGTGACCTCTAGAAGTAAAGTTACAAGTAATTGAATAGAAGAAGGTTCAGTTTTAAAAGTGACAAACTGGCCTATACAAGGCGCAAAAAGATTCCAATAAGATCAACAAAGAGACAACACAAAGCAGTATTTATTTAGTTTTTACTTCTCTGTACTTTTTTCCTATCATTTTATTAGTCAGTTCTTTTGTTTCAATTGTTTTATTCCTTTTCTTTTAAATGTAAGGCACGCATAAATTAGCCTTTCACCATTCTCAAAACAGAGTTTTGAATAGGCCAGTTTGTCACTTTTTAAAATTGAACCTTCGTCTAATCAAATACTTGTAGCTTTGCTTCTTGAAGTCACATTGGATTCAATAGTGTGTCACAATGTGCCGCATCAAATTAAACAAATAAATTTACCCAATATGGTTTAGTTTCAGAATTAGGATTTTTCTTCCAAGTGTAAGGATACTTTTTTTGGTGCAGTATATAGGTTGTATATAATGTTGGGTGTTAGGTGTTGGGTGATTTCCATAATGTCAATTGGCATTTTTGCTATGTCGAATATCTACCATATATCTTTCTACGGACAAACACACTTTAAAACACAAGCCGAAATGGTTCTGAAAAATGATAAAATAGGTCGTTGCTTGAAACATCAACAATAGCCATCGAGTCACGAAAACACCAATATTTCGATATTGATGTATCATAATACATTTAAATAACCCCTGTATGTAGAGGATGAAATAAACATGGGTCAGAATTCTGTCCATGAACTCGTACAAGAAATTGATAGTTTTTGTTTTAATATGTAAGATACTGAATGAAATAAAGACAATCTATATCAAAAATGGATATGCACATTGTTTTATTGACTTGTTTATACGTGTACGCAAACTCGCAACACAATTGTCGCTTTCACTTAGTAATTTATGTCCTGTTTCCCAAACATCGTCATGCTTACTAAATTGAATACAAAATTGAAATACTTGCAGAGAGTACATAAGTAAAATATGAGTAAGGCTAAAATAATAGTCTTTAGACTATCAGGTTTCAGATGCACTATGACATTTAGGCCTGTAATGTTCATTTTTTTGAAATAAACAATTTTTTCAGGTGGCTATGTGCATCAATTTTGAGGACATATTTGATAATAGCCTACGTTTGTCGGCAAACACCTACTCAATAAATCACCACACCCCCACACATACACCCACATAGAATGGGTGTCACATATCAGACTGTATCCAAATGATTGTTTTTGACACATGAATCATGTCCCAGATAGTATCAAATATATACAATTTCATTTACAGATACTGTCCATCTATTTAAGGGTTCGGATAGCGACATTTGCCCATTTTGTGGGACCTGAGAGCACATCAGACACACCACATTGCATTCTGAACACGAGGAATGTCATTCTGATATCAAATAATTTAGATTTTTGAAATTTTGAATACAATATTTTATGGCAAATTATTCAAAATTGATATGTTTGATATTTAACAGTCATCGAAGTAAAAGTCTAATGATATGTACTTAAAGCGTATGTAGCTGGGAGGAAAGGCCGACCATCATTTAAATATTTTGACCTTTCGTATTAAAGATATATGTTTAATTTCCAATTCACCAATAATTTTTAGGTCTTTTGAAAAAAAAAGAGTGTCAATCTTTAATACGAAAGGTTGAAATTGTCAAAAGGTTGTGGGCTTTTTAGCAACAAAATGCATTGGCTAGAAAGCAATTGCTCTGCCATGGAGAATACATTCAGCTTTACTGTCACGAGTCACTTTTTGCGTTTAGTACGTAAGACTGTCTCTCCCTCATTGTATTAACCAGTGTACCAAATTGCACACAAGAGACAATACTAGATGAACGACCGTGGAACTGGTACATACATGAAGAGTACGTGTGACCAAGTGGATAAAGCGCCCAACTCATAATCCATAGGTTGCGAGTTCGAACCCCACTTGTGCCAACGTGTTGTGTCCTTGAGCAAGGCACTTTATTCTCATTGCCTACATATTGTGGGGTGGGGTTGGATGTTTGTATAGTTGTTTGTTTCAATGTTGCAATATTGGCACTGATTAAGCTGCTGCCTGCAAATTGCATTGTTTCTGTTTAGGTGTGATTAATGTTAATTCTAGCAATTTGACCTGCGGGTCACCATAAACATGATAAATCCTTGTTTTTTAAGATGTCACATGATGGAGATGTAGCCAATTGGTTCTCTTGATTGGCATACAATTCACATCACGTGTTCATGTATGGCGTTCACATTTGTTCATCTACTCCCCATTCCAGAAAAATTAGAGTAAAATAACTCCAAATTCCAATTGAAACGGCTCAATCCTAATTATCCTAATTATTCATGTAGTAGTTAACAAAATAAAATACTACTTCCCTATTTGGCTAAATTTATAAATTATGTACCCAAACTTTAATTTTTATTGTGGTTTTAACACGCTGTGACAATCAAGTCTAATTTCAAAAAATTTTGGAAAAGACATGTTTTGTTCTAATCATCAATCATTTAATTAAAGTAAAACAAAAAAGTGAACATCAGAGCAAAATTTGGCATTTTCAAGTCTTTTTTGTGATTTTTGTGACTTGATTGTCAAAAACATGCCCAAAATGCACGTTTTTGTTCGTTTTATTCCAACAATTAGTAAAATAGTGAATTTTTCCTTTATCTCCAGCTAGTACTAAATTAATGATTAGGATTGAGCCATGCTTCATTTGCCAGAACTTGATAATATTTCTTAATAAATGAAAAAATAGTGTTGAATTTTCTGGATGGGGAGTTAGTGGTGTGTATTGATTCGGGTATATAATGAGAATCGGGTCATGCCACAGTTGTCGTTCATTTTAATAATAACTTATTTCGGCAATGTTTTAGTGATGTATTCATGACATTTACATCAAATACCCAAAATCCCAAATAGGTTGATCGCAAATTGACATTACATTCACTACTGAGTATAAAATCGGATTGACGCGTTTTCACTTTCGCAGAAATTTGTAACCTTGAAACAGAAAGCGTAGAAGCCATTACGTCGTAATGTACCTACCCAGCAAACACAAAAACGTTTTTAAAACGTTTTAAATAAGTTAATATTTTGGGTTTTGGTTTAGGTAAAAACGTTTTAATAACATTAAAATGTCGGGTTATATAAAGGTCATGAAATCGTTTTGAAACGTTTTGTATAAAAACACACTACAACAATATTTTTAAAATGTTTTCGAAATGTCATTGTAAACTATTTTTGCAAACATTTTCGGCCAAATATTTTGTCAACACTTAAATAACATTATGTTAAAATATTTGCACCCAGCAAAAACAGAAATGTTCTTAAAATGTTTTTTTCAAAACCTTTTAACAACATTTAAATGTCAGGTTATATAAAGGTCGTGAAAACATTTTAAAAACATTATTGTAAATATTTTGGCAAAATATTTTTTCAACCCTAAAATAACATTCTGTTTAGAATGATTTTTACCAAGTTTTTGGAATGTTATTAAAACGTTTTTATACCCTTTATATAACCCAACATTTAAATGTTTTCTGTAAAACATTTGTGTTTGCTGTGCAGTAAATTACCAAAAATGTTATTTAATGTTATGAAAACGTTTTATACCATTAATGTACCCTTTATATAACCCGACATTTAAACGTTTTCTGACAACCTTTTATAACCTTTTGCGAATGATGTCGAAAACGTTTTGTGTTTGCTGGGTACGCACTGTCTTTATGAACATGACGAAACCGTAGCAAATATATAGTGTGTAGCGTGAAGGTTTAAGAGTAAAGGTACCGATGAATTAACTTGACTTGACATCAAAGCCCTCCCTACTAGAGGCAAGCTTCCCTTTAAATATTTTAACCGATGTCTTCGTTGCATGCATGCCATATCTGTTGAGTACCAATTCGGCGCATTAAACAGGGAACTTGTGCACAACTATTGGCATATTCCAGTTGAAAACCAAACATATTTTATGGAATACATGACACACAGGGAGTGTAAACTTCAAATGGAGTCACCTATTCAGGTAACCCCATTTGATATTCACGCTCCCTGTGTGGAATATTAAGGTTGTGTCTTCCATAGGATGTGTGTGGATTTTAAACTAGAGGAAATCTTCCCTTTAAATATTTTAACCGATGTCTTCGTTGCCTGCATGCCATATCTGTTGAGACGCAATTTGACGCATTAAAAAGAGAACCCGCACAACTTAATTGGCATTTTAACATGGTTCCAGTCCTAACAAACAACATACAAACTCAATAAAGGGAATAAATCATTTATATGTGACCTGTTCCCACGAAAGTTGGTGGCTTTGAGACTTACAAATGGTTGAGTTGCTATTCATGGCTTGAAGACACCTGTACATGTATTATAGTTAGTGGTATGTATTTCGTGAATTGGGACATAACATGCCGAGTATTCAATTCTGTCACCATTCACATGCTACTGCCAATAAATGTCTTCAAACAAAGGACATCAACTCAACCAACGTCTCCAAACTCCCAACTTGCGACATTACGCTCATTTCGTGGTAGAAGTCACACATATCCCTGTTATCCCACATTTAGAATAATGTACAATTACCTTTATGTATTCTTTTGTAAACATGGGATGCTGTGTATTTACTCCAGAGTACTGAATAACCGCATAATTTGTTTATTTTCATGCGACACCTATTATTGGATGATGACTATGTTGTAATATTCGTTCGAAAATATATTTTGTTCCTTATATCCCAGCAAACACAAAAACGTTTTAAAAACGTTATAAATAAGTTAATGTTATTGTAAACTATTTTCGCAAACTTTTTTTGCCAAATATTTGGTCAACACTTAAATAACATTATGTTAAAATATTTGCACTCAGCAAGCACAGAAATGTTCTTAAAATATTTTATTCAAAAGGTTTTAATAACATTTAAATGTCAGGTTATATAAAGGTCATGAAAACGTTTTTAAAACGTTATTGCAAATATTTTGGGCAAACATTTTTCGCAAAATATTTTTCAACCCCAAAATAACATTCTGTTTAGAATGTTTTGTATCAAGTTTTCAAAAATGTTTTTGGAATTTTATTAAAACGTTTTTATACCCTTTATATAACCCGACATTTAAACGTTTTCTGTAAAACATTTTGTGTTTGTTGGGCAGTAGATTATCAAAAAATGTTTTGAAATGTTATAAAAACGTTTTATACCCTTAATATACCCTTTATATAACCCGACATTTAAACATTTTCTGACAACCTTTTATAACCTTTTGCGAATGATGTCGATGTTTGCTGGGATCTTAATGTTAACATTAGATAAGCACACCCGATGAAGAAAATGTCACGTCAAGTAAACGGGAATTAATAGTAACAGAGAAAGAAGGCCTGATTTTATGTAAATTACATCAATGACGTCACACAAATAATAAATTTGGTATGGGCTTATTAAATCGATCGGAGTTGTACACTGCAAATATATTCGTTAATGTAAAAAACAATGTGCTTTTACTGCTCATGTTAATCATGTTCATCATGAGCACCCTCCTCTTGGAGACTATTTTGTATTATTATAAATTCCACCATAACATAAGCCAGTACAATACATGTTGCTATTAATAAAATGTAGCCAAAACATTTATCAAATACCAAAGCCAATTCTTTCCAGTCTTTCAAAATATTATCACGCGGAGACACAAATTTTTCATCTGAGTTTCTTCTATCCATTATCTGGATCATTTCTTGTTGCATAGCGCCCTCGCCTTCTATATAAAAATCATTGGACGTTGATGGTGCTGTTTCATATTCACAAATAGTGTCCATTTGGATGGCGTCTTGGTCGGATGGCATATCGTATTTATCTGTATCAAGAGGCACAGCTAGGATAGCGGATGGAAGAAAACAAGAAAGATAACGCCTGGCAAATTCTTTTAGTTTGCTGGGCACACGTTTGGTTTTATTCGTGTGGAATATGGCGAGGACGGTTACGGTGACTGTAATTGATAAACAACTGATGGTAATCATTGCCATGAAGTAGGTTCCTGTCAAAGATAAAACAAAGCAAGACAATGCAATTAAATACTATCTGTAACACAATGGATATTTATTTAAAGAAACTAAGCCCAGGTTAATATAAACAGACCCTATTAACCTTGTCTTGTACCGACCTACTTTGACCATGTTGACTACTTAAACAATGTTTACAAAAAGAGATTGTTACTTTTTGTACAGTGTACACGCTTAAGGGGGTACTACACCCCTTGGTAAATTTGTGACTATTTTTGCATTTTTCTCCAAAAAAACACACTGGTAACAAAAGTTATGTATATTATAGGGGCAAGGAATCCAATTACTACACTGGACTTTCAGTGACTCAAGACAATCTGTACATTATTTATGATAAGAAAAGAGGTATCGATAGAATGTATCTCATTTCTAAACATATATTGAACCACTTGTCTTGAATCACTGAAATTTCAGTAAAGTAATTGGATTCCTTGACAAAATGTATTTTGATAGGCAGCTATTTAGCCTATAACAAATAGCTTTTTTTTATATAGCGCTTATCATGATGAACAGTGAAAATTAACTTGCTAACTGTATGTAGAACATCCGTAAGTCGGATTAAGTTTATGTTCGAACATTAGCATATCTCTGATCTATGCGTTGGGTTCGGGGTTGTGTTGATGTGATGAATTCGAATCGAGTTTGCAAATTAATCGTTTTCTAGCATTATCTTAGACTTGTTGGATTCTCTCTTCGTAATACCAAATGCACTTTTGTATGAAGTGATTTTTGTTGTTTGTTGTAGTAACTATAGTGTCAGGTAATGTCCTCATGTATTGTAAAGTGTCTCACTGCGTACAATGGGAAAACTTGTCATAAAGTTTACATGCAATGAATTGATTGTATCAGTAGTGTCCGTGTGGAACAGTATCGACCACTTGCCTCGAAGACCTTTTAATAGATTAATAAAATGAGTTGGCAATTACAGTTTCATTGATAAGCTGAAGAAGATACAATATATAATTAAAGCAATTATTCGTGGCAACTTAAGTTATATTATATCTGATATCCCCCATCCCCGATATGACCAGTTTACAGCCACGGGTTGTGAGGAACCCGCTACATCAGATGACCTTGATCAGCTCAGCTTTCCAGGAGGTGACCTTTGCCTGATATAATCGGGTGTCAATTTTGAACGTTGGTAACAGGTGTCATGCCGGAACCATTTGGGTCATGGTATGATTGAATGAGTTATTACAGCCTTCTGTTTAACTACAACGTTGGTAAAATACAGTGCGAAATTTTGCCCAATTTTGTTGAAATATGCAGCCCAATCAGCCCAAACAAATGTTGTAGAGTTGTAGAGTCATAAATTCTACATTTTGTAGAATATTATTTGAACAACAAATTAATAAAAGACGTCCCCAGCCAATGAGTCTAGAAGTTTACAGGAGTGTAGCGTAATGAGTGTGGGTAAACGATTAACACTAACCACCAAAACGCACTTAGCTATCAGCCCCAACTTATCTCGTGCCAATTACAATATCGTTTATTCAATTGTTTGTAATATGTTTTAGCTAGGTTCCCTGAAAACCCTCATTCTGTAGCCTCCCTCGTGGGAATTTGATACAGTAAGACGTCAATTCCTTCAAACGAAATAACTGTATCGATTCAGCCATAGCCCAGAGTGTGTTTGTCCCCTAGCAGAACTTTGAGATCGAGAAACTTGACCGTAACTATCTGACCAGCATTACTGATCGATAAGGCAAAATTCCTCGGAGATTTTCCATGTGGGGTATTATAATTATAACAACAAAAAACACAATGCACGCGAACAAGGACCTTTAAATAGGAACTAAATATATATTTAATAGATGTGTAGAAATGCATTCAAAGACGCTCACAGAAGCGCAGTCATGATTATGTTTTATTCCTTATTCTATTTTAATGTCTTGTATTTAATTTGAATATAAAGAGTAGCGGCTTGTTGTATTTTTAATTTGAATATATGAGTAGAGATTTGGTTAAGTGTCACAAAACGCAACCCAACATGTATCAAGACTGAGGAGAGGTCATAAAGGACACCGTATAGATTCCTGTACTGTCTTCGATGTCAACTCAAATAACATCTCCTTCGGCTAAATTGTACCTGCCAACCCATTTTCAATCTATTGAGGTCGTTGAGTCAATTGATTTGGCCAAGACAATGTTTTTATATACACATGGATGTGCATGGTGTATGACCACAAATGAAAGTTATGGGGACGCCATCAACTTTTAGCAAGTGATTGACATTGGCCTCTGCAGAAACTGCAGCGACTTGCAAAAACTGTACTATACGGTATCATTATTTAGACGATTATGTTATTATGTTATAATTACCATATGATGCAGTCATGTCTACATTAAAATTCACCACGACCTTTGCAGGACCTAAACCCCATTAAAAGCTATTAAACCAAGATAACACTCATTGAAAACAGCTCAACTATGTTAAATCAGATCTTATCTGGTTAAATCCACACTACATATGTTTCTGTTTTACCTGTGCAATATTGCAATAAGCTGGTATTATAGTTTCAGTTGGGTGAACGATTATAAAGCAAACGCAAGGTAACAATACTGTCTGGGCCTTTGTTTCCGAAATGAGACAATAGTCTGCTTATTGTTAACCAGCATTCTTGAAAATGAGAAACATAATGGTTGTAGACTTAACACAGTTTGGAAATAATGTCTTCATAATTTTTGGTGTTATCTGTCGTTTACATATCCTTCCTAAAACACCAAAGTGCGAATATTTCCAAACACTTAAATTAGCTAAAAATTTAGGACATGTTACAAAACTATATTTTCTAGAATTTCAGAGAGAACTGTAAATATTGGCTGGTTATTTTTCACAAAGTGACGTTAAATATGCAATGCCCGATTACCTATAACATACACTAAAACACCAAAGTGCGAATATTTCCAAACATCTAAATTAGCTAAAAATTTAGGACATGTTACAAAACTATATTTTCTAGAATTTCATAGAGTACTTTAAATATTGGCCGGTTATTTTTCACACAGTGACGTCAACTAAGCAATGCCCATATAACTATAACATACACTGTTTGTAGAGGTCACGCATCAGTGGTGAGAGTACTGTGTATTATGTATAGGAAAACGGACAGTAACTGCAGTATGAGTACTTCGTGGTGTGGTGTTTAAATCAGCTACTGACTCGAGTTTATTTGATCATTTATTATGAGTTGACTTGAAAATATTACTGACATGACTTTAACAACTAGTAAATGACTCGACTTGATTGGTGGCTCGACCACCGTTGACTTGACTTGAGACTCTAACCAAGGCTGGCTCATAACAACACTTCATAATTATACACTCTAAATAGAAAAAAGTAACAATTGCTCAATGATGAGTAAAACGGGAACAGAGCAACAACTCAATATTGATAACGTTTAATCGAGATTGAGTTCTATTTACTCAACATTGAGTATTTTTTTTATTTATAATGTAGGAACATAGCAAAACAAATCAAGTCTTCACATAAATAATTGGCATGATAATGAGTTAGATCACAGACATACATTGCTCTATACATTTCGTTGCACAGTGGTCAGTACACCTATTCATTTAACTTCCACAAGACCAATTATCCATCTCAAACCTCATTCTTGTCCGTGAAACAACGCCAATGGAAAAACATGATTTTAAGTTCTAAAAGGAACCAACATACAGTTTGTCCACTCTGAAGTACAAAGTGACAACGCGTGCGTATACAGCGCGTAAACAGATATGTGATTCGTCTCTGCTGCAGGTATGCGTGCCTTCAAAGTCGGCGCAATGTGTGCGTTCACGTCGGTACTTTGTACTTCAGATCAGACTGACTGACTTGTGTAAAAGGGACAAACTCACCAATAATAGGTGTTTCGTCCCCAATAGGGGGCATACTTTCTGCCATCAGTTGTTGAAAAGAAGCAAGGCCAGCAAGTTTGTCATTCCCAGCTGTATTTTCTCCCCCGATCTCGGAGGCAACGTAAACACCAGCATAGTCATAAAAGAAAGCAATATACACGGGACTATAATGTTGCTGATATAGAAAGATGGCGATCGTTTCATCTCAAAACTGTAAACAAGGTAAGCCCACGGATGCTCGCAACAAGCAAACTTATACTCTTTCCGTTTTACATGAACCTTCTCAAGTAGCCACACTCCATTACTATGGAATACATTCTGTGTTGCATCAGAGTCGTTAGTGTAAACTATGTTTAATTCACTACTGTCGTAACTCCATGATGCAAAAGTCATTTCGCAATATTGTATATCAAATGGGAAGTTTTTTACTTGAACTTTGCATGAGCTTTTTAAAATGGCGGGTGTGTACCACGTGACCAGTCCGGTATGTGATATCCATAGTAGAATATCTTTAACGTGTTCAAAATGGTCGTCAATGCTATAGGAAAATGGGGAAAAAGAAAACAAAGATAATGTATTAGAATATGTATCCTTACTATAAAACGAAATATCAGTTCTTTACTGTATCTTTAATCTTTGATACACTTCTGGGTCTTTCATTCCCGTTCCTTTCCTTTCTACAAAATAATGTAGAAAAATAAAAAAACATTCAATACCTGTAAAATGTAACAATTTAACGCTACTAGATCATACAAAACCACACAGCACGTGATCAGGCACGAAACTGTTGGCCGGGCAACGGTCACACGCGTGCCTGCCTATCCCCGTTCTACTGGTTGGCACCCGAGGGGTTGGCGGGTCAATATCCGGGCAGGGAAAACAACTTGTCTCTTCCTTTTCTGTCTTCCTTGCTTCCTTCCTTTTAAATTCCACTTAGGCAAAAAAGCAGGTTGGGAGTTGGGGTTAAAGTGCCGTATAAAACCAGTCTAAACATTTAAGAATGCACTTCTCGTTGTGTCCAAATAAATTGTATTCTGCGAGTCAATAAACCAGCTGCCTCTTGTTTCGTTTAAAGTGATCTGTTTCCCCCCTCTTTAATAACGATTTGTCTACAATGTTACTCATTTCACTTTGACAATTCACGTTCGGTAAATCCCATTAAGTATTTGCGATTTAATACTAAACACAGCCAAAAAAGAAAGTCTCCAGTAGAAACCAAATTTGATATCAATCTTCGAAGGAAAGTGTATAGAAAATTATTATATAAATTATTTTGCCATAAGCTCATCTGAATCTGATTTAATGGGGATGGAACTACTGGAGACTTTTTTTTTGGCTGTGTTTATATAGGTCACATAAGTCGGAACTGCTCATTCACCTTGCGCAGACACGATGTTCGCTTATGATGTGCGCATCGACGGGTTAAACTCAAAAACTTATCGTCCATGAGCAAGAAAAGCTCCTATGTGTGGCCGGCCCCTGAACATGTTTAAAGCAAAACCTCCTATGTAACCTATTCTCAGTTTTGTTTTAAACATATGTTCAAGGGCCATTATGGGATTTACCGGAAATCTGAATATTGTTGTCGGCTTCATTTGAATCACAACCGGCGTGCCAATAAGTGATCAAATAAATATTTCTAAGAAATGTAGGTCATATTCTTAATTAACAACTGTGGATCAGAATCTTTTGAGCAATATTTCTATTGTATGCACAAAAATTTATTTGAACATATAAACTGTCACCTGTAGAAGATAATAATTGGCTACTTGATTCTTAGTATTATTTCTGAACACTTAAATCGAGCAGAATAATATTAGTTTGTGTGGTTATTCACAAGTGACTGCACATTGCAAATGTCTGTTTATGGAATTGATCAATAAATTATGTGGATCCAATTTGCATTTTGTTATGACAGTCATGTTCTTATCACTGGAAACTGATGGAGTACCAAGCATTTTGGTAGAGCCTGGATACTCCATAAACAGCGGAACGGACATTGCACCTTTGTTTCAGATGGACATTTTATTGTGAAAGGACCTATATATATTTCATTGTACAAGCAATACATGAAAAAATCCACATAACCCCCGAAGGAAAAGTATCTAAATAATCACCCAAAAGCAGTTTGTGCGAGTTTTACATCCAAAGTTAGTGCTAATCAGTTTTTATGTGCTTTTTTATTTTACATGTAAAGTTTTAGGGGGTGACGATTAGAAATGGACGGCAATATTGAAAACCCTCATTTTGGGCCATTTTAGACACTAAAATGCCCATAAAAAGAATAGAAAATAGAATTGTCATAAAACTCACACACAATGCTACTTGAGTGAGTACAAATATTTCATTCGGGGGCTATAGCAAAAACATAAAATGTCCTATACCTTAATGGTTACGGAGCAATGGTGATTGTTCCATTATTCGGAATACCCCGTACAAAGTAAAGGCCTCATTGGACTACCTTGACAGTACAAAATGTATGCATTATTCACACACCGTTTCCAATGGATTCAATCCCATATTAACCTCTCAAATAATATAACACTACCGACAAAACATAGGTAATACTATACTGCAATGGGATATTCCACTCGAAATCTATACAAACTTATGGAAATATTACACCAATGTCCCACACTGTGGGTGTAATTTTCAAATAAAGTTATCCATTCAGATATCCCCCATTTGAAATTTATTCTCCTAGTGTGGGAGATTAAGGTTTTGTCTTCAATAGAGAATGTATGAATGTCAACTGAAATAACCCAATATACGCATGCTTTCATAAATCGTATCTTCAGAGCAACTGACGTTATACTACTAGGTACAATGTATTTTAAAATTTTATTTCACAACTGTCATGCCATAACCGTTTCCGAATATATAAAGCACTAACGTTATTCGCTGGTTAATGGTTGTAAATGTCACAGTGTCTGCCTGTCAATTTTTACTACGTTGCCATAACTTCTATATTCGTCTGACGAATACTCTAACTATCGAATGGGAATGCAATTTATCTCAGCTGCTTTAAAGCCTTAAAGCGATTTGAGATTAATCAGAAAGATGACAATTTTTGACGTTTGTGATTTATAAACAATAATCTTAAGAGAACTATTTAAGATTTGCACATTTCTAAACATTTCTAAACAATTATACAAGATGTACAATGGTAGGTTTGTTATAATGACATCTACATTCTTTGTTGTTAGTTCACAATTACAGAAAAATAAAAAGAGGTCGCTAGTCCGAAAAGCTCAGATCTAATCCTAACTTAACATTCGGGCTGGCAATCCCTTTTTTCGGACTTTACTAGCGAACCTCAATAGCAAAATAGTCCCCTTTTCCTTATTATATTATTAACTATTAACTGTTTTCGAGTAAAAAGGTCAAGGGTCACGTTTGAATCTCTACAGGTGTAAAAAATTTAAAACATGCTCATATTTTAAAAATCAAAATGATCTTAAATTGTTCCTCTTCGCATCACAACTCAAATAAAGATTTCACATAGGAATACTGGGAATTATTTACCATGACCTTCAAACAGCAAAAGAATAAAGGTACCAGTTACGTTCACCCCTGTATGTCCTAAACAAAGGTTTAACACGTTTTAACATTTGTTAAAACAAATGTTAACATTTTTAAAAACAAGCAGCCATTAATCGCACCCTTGAAAAATACCTCATTTGTTGAAATAATTTAATATTTGGAAGGAACGAAATCACAAGTTGCACTTCTATGTTAATATCGATTGAAAGCACGGCGCTTGTTTTTAAAATAAAAAAGATTTTAAAATTGGCATCTTTCTGGAGATTTTGGATCACCGTGTAGATATACATGACTGGTACCATAATTCTTTTGCTGTGTATATTTTGTGAGGTGAGCTTAAAATGAAACGTCCTAGATGTGTGAAACATTATCTCATTTGCATCACTGCGTAAATAGGAACAATTGAAGCCATATGCAAATGTTGACATCTGCATAATTATGAGGTTTTGTTTCAGTAGCTCCATTAAGAAAATGACGTACCAAATTATGTCATTAATAATTATAATTACTGAATATTTACAATAAAACTTACTTATCATATAGTGTAATGTCGGGTACCCAGACATCTGTTTGCGGTACGTAGAGTTGTGATACATTACCGTTAAAGGCTGGATTCCAAGTTAAGAACTCGTCAAACCATTGCTAAAATATATATTTAATAAGGAAAAGAAATCAATGGTATAAGTATTCATATTGTGTCAGAACGAAGTTATCAATGTATGTATGGCATATAGGTATATACATAATGTAACATGTTATACGCATGCATATTTGTGACGATAATTTGTCACACAGTAACTCAGGATCGTGAAATAATAAAATGGTTAATATCTGGTGACGATTTACTCTAATTTTTCGTGTTAGAATTAGGTACATACGAGCGTATCAGCGAGTGTCTTGTTTTAGTATGGGAGTGTAGTGTCAGAATTTAAATTATTATTATGCCTGGTTTAGTTGCACCGTAATGTATAATCGTGACAGTTTGCATGAAATCATAAAAATCAAGAAAGTTGGTTCCAGGCTTCATTTTGCCTCCTATAGCCAATGTGTAGTATCTGCTGTATTGACTTTGCTAGAAGACTGACACAGACAAAACTGTCTCCCAAGCAAGGAGGCAGACATATACTGTGTTCTGATTTCTAAGGGCAAAAACACGAAAGGGTCAATTGCTGTAATATTAAAACAAAAAATTAGCTGATACACAATCTATTTGAAATTAGCCTGGTTTGGATTTGGTTAGACTCTAAATGTGTGTCGGAGGGAAGCATGAATTATTGGTGTGTCCAAAAAATAAACCACATTGAGACAAATGGGGCAAAAATACATGTAAGATGGATGGGTTTTGTTATATATCAAAGGAGATCCAAACACATTTGAAACACAGTTGTTTTAAGTAGCACTATCTCACCTTTAACAAAAATCTTATTCAATATGTGCCACTTTACCTTTAATATCAGACAAGCTAATTATCGTAAGTGAGCGATATTGTGTTCAGTTGATAATGTGTTCAGAGCACAATTGATTCACACGAGATAATTAAAATTGGACTATTTTATGGAAAACGAGGATATGGATTGTATATATTGGGAATATCGTAAACGAAAACAGCCCTCGTGGTGAAACTATTTCGAAGAAAATAATGATCACAAAGGGAAAATATTCACTGCGGTATCTACTTTGTAAAGTGTATAAATTAAGTAGCTGAAAGGAATTGGTCCCTTGGTTATATCTAGGGGGAAAACAACAGCTACTTTATCTTTATAAGGTACTAAAGCTACGTTAAAGAAACGAAACACCATTACATTAAGGGCTCGTGATATAACTACAATTTTATGGGAAATTGACAATTTGACAATAACAGTTTGACATAATAACTAGTAAAGACAAAAATGAATATTGCACATTCAAATGACGGCTTCGCTTGCATTTATGACAGACAATCAGCACTTCACAACACATTGGATATGTGTCACTTTACCTTTAATATCAGACAAGCTAATAATCGTAATTGACAGACATTTTTATCTTGTGGCTAATGTGTTCGTAGCACAATTGACATAAGCGAGATAAATTGAAATTGGTATATTCCTTTGAAAACGGGCATATGGATTTCATTTATCTTAAACGAAAACAACCCCCGTGGTGAAACTATTTTGAAGGAAATAATGATCACAAAAGGAACATGTATATTCACCGTGGTATCTACTTTATAAAGTGTATACTTCACATAGCTGAAAGGAATTGGCTTTTACGTTATATCTGGAAGGAAAACAAAAACTGCTTTATCTTTATTGTCTTTATAAGGTAATGTAGCTGCATTAAAGAAACAACACCATTACTTTGAGTCGATTTTATAGTTTGGTTTCTGTCAAACAAAATCACTCATCAGGCGAAACTCATTAAAATTCAACGTGTTTAAAATATATTGATATAAAACTCTCCCTCTCTCTCTAATAGTCGTGTAGGTGATATATTAAATTTTTCTAACACAAGAATATTTGAGTAAATTCAGTTGTTGTAATTAAGAGGCATACAGGCATGACGACAAAATTAGTTAATGCAATGTTGTCAATTTTATATTTTAAGATTAATTCGGTGAATGTTTGAATACAGGTTGTCCTATAAAAAATAGATTTCTAAACTTATCATGTTAATCTTGTATTGGTATTAATGCTTCAAAAATAACGTGCGAATGAACTGTTCCTTTTGTAATTGTCCTGTTCTTTTTTTCTTTTTCTTTTTGAGTAGTAAATAATCAAAATCACACACTGTAAATGAGCAGGAGAATTGTTCACAGTAAATAAGAAATAAATTATCAAGTAGTTGCAAAGGTCTCGTCGTGATCATATTATCTGGTTATTATTTACTTTATTCATTGTTAATCATTAGCATTGCTTGGCACGCTTGTGTTTCTTTTTACTTTAGCATCGTGGTATTCCATTACAGAATTAGTCCGATTGGCCACGAATCTATTTATGTAACAGTTCTAAAACTGTTATTATGAGTCTTTGAAAACTTTGTTTCTTTCCTTCTCACGCTCCCATTTGGGAAAATTCCCCAGGTTGAATTTTGTACCCCTTTGTCTGTTGTAAACAATGTTTTGTTCTATATTACCTATTGCAATAGGGTAAATATGATAATTTATTAAAGCTTGATTGTTTCTCTTTACGGAATATTTTTTTAAATACCTCATAGGTTTAGCGTTTGTCTCCAATATTTTGTCATCTGAATGTTAAGATTGTTTTGGGACAACATGCATACCAAGAAAATACCACCTTTTTGCCGCTATGCTGTTTATTAAAGGAGCTACGTTTCCAGCATGGATACCATCGATCTTACAGTGTCACATGAGTTATCAGTATGTTCAATTTAATTTCCTCATGTTCCAGCTAACATCGCATGGTCTCTGTAATATTTCAAGTTTGATTAAGGGCTTGAACATCATTGTTGAATCTTGCTGTGACTATGTCAGGAATATCATATGCTTTTTAGAGTACTAAAGGTTTTACAAAAAGATAATAAAATGGGACGATAAAGAGTACGAGAGTAGAAAGCATTGGCCACATTCATTCTTCCAGAGGATGCAGATTTAAACTGGTATCAGTAAAAGAATAAACTATTAAAGCTTGATTTTTTTACCAAACTTTTTTTTCAATACCCCACAGATTTAGCTCGCTTTTCTACAATAACTCGTCATAAATACTCGGATGAAAAAGATCTTAAAAGTTCTCTTTGGGACAACCCGTATATCCAGCAAATACCATGATTACGTGATGAATTAATTCGGTAACCTTTATGTCGCTATGCTACCAATTAATGGAACTGCGTTTGGATGCCATCGATCTTACAATTTCAGATGAGTTATCCGTGTGTTCAATTTAATTTCCAAATGTTTCAGCTCACATCATATGGCCTCTATTATCTTTCAAGTTTGATTTAGAGCTTGAACATCATTATTGAATCTTGCCATGTCAGAAATACTTGTTAGAGTACGAAGGGTTTCACGATATGATAATGAAATGGGATGATAAGGAGTTCGACAGCAGAGAACATCACATTCTCGAGGATGCAGATTCAAACTTTCTCTGACACGATCAGTGCACGGAGAAGCGCACAGGCTGCAACTTTTTCTTCATTAGGGTTTCTGCGTTTACAATGTCGAATTCCGCAAACTCAGAAATTATGTAAGCCACAAATCATTAATCATATAAAGCAATATTTACGACGAGAGATACTGATTATGTAAAGGAAACAACAAGCGTTTTGTTTCTTTGGGTTTTTTTTCCGGATATAGTTTTCCTGTCCCATTGCCATTATAATTTAAGGTCATTGCAATAAACTTACTTATAAACTCTGAAAAAATGGGCACTCATTGGCGATTTTGTACACATTTGACATATTTAAAAAATAGGGTTAGAATCTGCAGTCTGGGAGTAGATTAAAGAAAGCAACATGAACACATTGAGACAAAGCTGACAAAAAGACATGTTAGAGGAATGCTTTTGGTTCTATATTAAAGGAAATCCCAATAATTGGTGTCCCTGGTTGAGGAATATATCAGCTATTACATATTTTTTGAATTTTGACAATTGACCGCTCCGTTTTTGAAATAAAATAATTTTAAGAAACTACCTCATTTTCAGCCCGTTCAATGGAGTCAAATATCTGTCAATGACAATAGGCGCATCCTGCGCTGACGATGCGCAGAGATTAGCACTCCGAATACATATCATTGATTGATATTTTAATCCGCGGAAAGGTTTGAATATCAGGGAGTTTCTTAAAATTCTGATATTTCACGAACGGTGTGGTCAATTGTCAAATTTCAGAAAGTATGTAATGGCTGATTTATTTTTCAACCACACCAGTTACTTAGGTATACTTAGTTCTGGCGTTAAAATACCCAAACAATTAGGTTTCCGACGATAAGGTTCTCTCAGGGACACCCTGTATTAAACATTTTGTAGCTCAGTGGTTAGAGCATCGGATGCATATATTATATGAAGGTCTGGGGTTCAAGTCCTCGCAAATGGAGGTATGCCCGGAGTTCTTTTTCTAGCTTATCTGCATGTGCATAATATGTTGCCATTGTATTTTACGTTAAATATGCTAGTATGCGATGGTTGGTTCTTCTTTCACTATCTGGAAGTTCTGAATGAGAAAACGGACATTTTGTTGAGCAACGGCAAAAAGGAAAAGAATTAGATTTTTTTTCATCCTTTTGGACAAGATACTAATGTGATGTGTGTACGTGTGTCAATCGTTATTATATCGTTGAAACTGGTGAGAATTGGTAATCCCAGTCGGCCCTGATTTGGTAAAATGAAAATTGAAATTAAAATCGCTGTTTCGAGAAAAAGAGCTTTTAAGTTTGAACACTTGACGTTTTTCTTTTTGAATAAAATAAATTATTAAACAGATCTAATGTCTTAGAAAATATAAAAATCTCATTAGTTGGTGGCATGGTAGTGATTTGAGGATGTCACCAATGGAAAGAGCGCCCTCACATTACCCAGGATATGGATTTATCTCAACATGTCCAAATTTCAAGTTAGATCGTTTTACCAAATCAGGGCCGCAGTGCGCTCAAAACAAACATTATTATATTCTCACCCTAAAGAATGTGAAAATTTCAATTCTTTCCATTTTTTCCGTTTCTCATTATAATATCCATTTTCTCATCCAAAACTCCATTTAGAGTTTCCATTGTATATTATTATGCATTTGTTTATACCACTTTTAACTTCTACTTCATCATATCGACTTAACATAATTTCATAGATGGGTTTTAGCGAAACTACCAAACGAGACTGCACATGTAAATATCGGAATAGGATTATTAGTAAGTTTAATTGAAGAGCAAATTGAAATAAATCTTTAGAGCTCCAGGGCCTCGTTTCCTTGCAGTATTATTTCTGTTGGTGTTAATTTGAGTAAGCGGTACTTGACGTCGAGTAGAAAATAATTATAAGAAATACATCCGTCATCTTTTCGGATAAAGTACAATGTTAATTTGTTCTCTTGTAACGTGTCTCGCACCAATCACTTAGGGATTGTTTTCTAGGCGCATGTTTGCGCTGGTGGATGGTGTAGCAGGAAGAAAATACCCCTGGAAATTTGGACTGGTACGCGACTGAAGTCTTTGAAATGAAAGAAAATAACGAATTTATTATTTGAATTAAAGTAATTCGTTTTGTGTACCATGTTTCCGGTTCAGAAAACATGCTACTCTACACCCAAGTGTTTCCTACTCAGGCTGTTGGTCTAGATTCGACAGTGAAGCACTAGTCTTTATTAATTTCCAGTAACCTGCAGTATAAAGCCCGCCAGTAGCCCACTGGCGATGTCCCCTGAGTACAGAATCCATATACCTCAAGTGTTGGCCAAGTTGCTTTGGCACGCACGCAACAGGTTGGCTTCTAAAATTATCTTCAAAAAGGTCATCGATCTAAGCTCTACAACCCTGACCCTACACCCAGAATCTAGTCAAAATTAATTGTGGTATAATTGTAACAATATTAAAGGTGCGGTATATTACACATTTGAAACACAATCTTTTTAAGCAGCAACATCTCGCCTTTAACAAGAATCTTCATCTAATTCTTCATATGTGTCGCTTCGCCTTTAATCTCAGACAAGCTAATAATCGTAAGTGAGAGAGATTGTGTCTTGTAGGTGTGTGAAGCACATTGATACAAACTGGTATATTCAATTGATAACGGGGATATGGATTGTATAGTTCAGGAACGCTGTGGTATCTACTTTATAAAATGTATAAATGACGTAGCTGAAAGGAATTGGTCCCTAGGTTATATCTGTAAGAAAAACACTCAGCTACTTTATCTTTATCGTTTTCATAAGGTACTGAAGCTACATTAACCACATTTGCACACTATTTTGTGGGACCTGAGAGCACATTACAAATGCAAGGAATATCCTTCTGATATCCAATAAATTGGAATATTTGAAATTCGCGATATAATACAAAGTTTATGGAAATTATCAAAAAGTGAAATATTTTGACATTTAATAGTCTTCGAAGTAAACTAATAATTAAAGACTTTCTCGTCACAAGATTACATGAAGAGATTATGGGATAAGAATCCGCAGTTTGGGTGTAGGCTATAAACGAAAATAACAATCAAGGTGAAAAACAAACATACGGTTTAATGACATCTGGTCGTTGAAAGGTGAGAGATTTATCCAAGTTCACCTAATATGATATGTGTTGATTTAATGATTTTACAAGAACCGTATATAATTATAATGATAGTTTACCATTGGCTCACATGTGTTGGTCAAATATGTAAACATCTACATCGGCACCGATGTTATAGAGGCTTCGCTACGTTGTCGGCAACAAGTCAGATATCGATTATTTTCCTCACAAATCAAATCATTGCTAACAAATATCGATCAAGCTCCCTTACTTTAAATGTGAACAAGTCAAACCTTGACATTTTGTCGACAATTATAGACACCGTACACATGCAAAAGTGCTTTTCGGAGGAATATTTAAAAATCCAGTACTGCACGAAAGTCTTCATTTGGTGGGAAACAGAGGTTAAAGAAGAATGTTCCAAAATTCACAATGTGATATATAATAGTGACGTATTGATCCCGATATTGACATGGGAACAGTGGCCTCGGTGTCCTCTTACTGCAACGTTCCACTATCAGACAGTCTCGTTCGATTAAAGAAGAAAATAAGTATATTCCATTACGTTAGTGGTCAGATTAGGTTAGACAGTTTTTGGCATGAAAAAGGCAAATACTATATCTAAATATTGAATAACGATTGGGCATAATTGTTGACTAAGGCTGCCAAAGTGTTATTCCATAAAATCCTTTCTCCCCTGAGAAAACAAATTGATTGGTATATATAAATATTATCATATTAAAATATTGGGATGTCGAAGGCCGCAATTTAGGTTGAAACAGAAAAAAAAAAAACCAATTTATAAAATGTGGGAGTAGCCAAATTTGACCGATCACTTACATTATTACTGCTTGTTGCAGAGTATAAGAAGAATTATTGTTCTATCATTCTGCGATAATAAGAATGATTAGCTAAAGTGAATGTGATTCAAAAAATTCGGGTTGAATTGTTTGCAAAGCTCCATTCTGATTGGTGATTAAAGTGAAGATATAATGTAATTGACCAATCAGAAGCAATGTTAGATCGGCATGTAGTGCTCAGGGAGTTAAAGTTACGAGTATAATTATCCCCGGGTAATTATCACTACAACTGAATCAACTCAAAAAGTAATGGATATGATGTCTGTATTGGTTTTAATTTCACTGTGCTCAAGGCGTACTACTTTTCAGATTGTTTCATGGAAAATTAATGAACACAGAGTCGCTGCCCGGGAGCACAAATCCTCGAAGAGTCCTTTTCTCGGCCTGACATTTAGCACATTGTGTAAATCAGCTTTACTATCTTTGGAAAACTTCATATGTCATTACTATGATGAAGATATAGATTGTAATTATGTTCAAGTGGATTTACTGTTCTATAGGGACTTTTTCTACCGTAGAGGTAATTTCGCGTGATTTTTGGTTTCGCTTCATAACGCTCATATGACGTAAACTGTTATAATAATCTGGGATTATAGTTACACAATAATGGCTCTTATACAGAGATCTAATTGCAGCTTTTATACTTGAAATGTTATGCAAATGTTAAACATGACAAAATTACTGTGTGAAATCGAACGTTTATTGCATGTCCAATTTTTTTCATACGGAACGAAATTTAATACGAAATCAAGCATAACGATAAAATAACCTTATTTTATGAATTCATTTCCATACCCGTATATTCAAAATATACTTGGAGTAATCATAACGATATGTACTCTAAAACTGTGTTCTTTTTATGTTATTCATGAGATAAAAAATGAAGCTGTCATAATCACGTAAACCAGAAAATATCATAATGATAAGTAAAAGGAACATAAAATGATACCCAGTTTTATTTTGGATGAACTGTATTTGGGTTTGTTTATATATACCTTTAAAAAGCCACATATTGACGGTGATTGCATTTCACATTAACCCAGTATTCATTAGTTACTATCTCTACTAAAGTATATGCATAATACACATGGGAAGGAGTTAATTTCTTGTTAGATACGAGTGTTTGGTGAAACTACAATGCAAGACTGAACATGTAAATAATTTTAATTGAAGATCGACTTGAAAAAATACGGTGAGCTCTAGAGCATTTTTATCATTAACTTCACGTCTCTGTTTAAGTTCCTTTAAGTAATCGGTACTTCACGTCACGTTTTTTCCCTTTTAGGCAGCCTCTAGAAAGTGCAATGTTATTTTGCTCTCATTCTAGTGTAGTTCTCAACATTTAAAGTGAGTTGTTTGAGGCAACTGCTTGCGTTGATGTATGTAGTCTTCGTGTACTAGAATCTCTTCATTGTCTGTCATTAAGTCCCCCTCCCCCTCCTCCTCCTCCTCCTCCTCTTCCTTATATTACCCATTAGCTGCAGTAAGCCCACCGTTAACCAACTAGCTATATTCCCTGTATACTGTCTTTCATGTGTCCTACAAGGCCATTTCGGAAGGTCCTATAACTCGATCACTTGTTACATAATTTGCTCTGACACGAACACTGCAACAGGTTGGCTGATTAAATTGGCTTCATAAATGTTACCTACCCCTGCCCAGCTGCCCTACATGCAGACACTAGGCACAAGGACATAAAATGAGTTCACTCGTCTCATCGAGATATTAAACATTATAAACAGAAATTATTTTTAAGTAGCAATATCTCGCCTTCAACAAAAACCGTCTTCAAAAAACACCATCATTTTAAGTATATTTTGCATTTTGTTTTCAATGAAATATTATCAGGCATTTTGCTAAAAAAAACTCAATAAAACGCAATAAAAGCAATTTGTTCAAATGGAATATTTATTGACAGATATGGATACACAGATATGTTTACTACTTAATGAATTCTGCATGTATTCAATTCCATTATAAAAAAAAGCAGGCTTCAACTATTTTAAATAGTCCCCTATCTCTCCGATATATGGTAGGTGACTGTTTTTCAATTTTCTAACACACGGCAATTGGTAGTGCATAGTAAATTTAATTTAAAGTATGAAAGACAAACTATAAATCACGATTCAGTTACACTGCAAATTTTCCCGAACACATGACGCTTCTCAGACGCGTCCGAGGTGTTCATAATTATTTGCCTCTTTAGAACACTAGTGTTTTTGAAAATATGATAAGCCTAGCACATTAATGTTCTTTTAGTATAATGTAGAACACACAGTATTGATCAGACGTGTCACAAGTGTTCTGAATGATTATATTGAATACTGGTGTTCAAAAATGGAACGCATGAGGTAATGATACCGATGTGGATGAGCAGATAGAGGCGTTGGAGAGCTGCGACGTGTCAGCGAAAAATACACGGTGCTCCTTTGAAGGAGGGATATAAGTGACTACAACAACAATGGCGATGCAACGTGGAAACGCTATTCCAAACTGTCCTTTTCAAGAAGGATTTAGGGAAGAATGAAATTCAGGGCAACTTTGGGAATCCATATATCTGTTGACAGCGATGAACAAGCATCGAAGAGACATAAGAGGGCGAGATGGCCGAGCGGTTATAGGCGTTGCGCTGTCAGCCGGGAGATACGATCGGCGAGGGTTCGAGCATTGGGCTTGCCTTAGGTGAAAACTCTCGGATTTCATCGGAATCCTTCTGAACACCGCCATTATCTTGTTTATACTACCATGCATTTGTTTATTGTCGAGTAATGAGATTTTGAAAATGTATAAATAAAGGTTGAACACCAGCATTCTGAAAATCAATGTTTGAACACGTGTCATGTGTTAAAAAACCGTTACATTTCTTTAATGTGTCCGAGGTGTTCATAGATAGTAATTTTGAACACCAGTGTTTAAAGGATTAGAACACGTTACACTAGTGTTTTGAGGTAATAACACCTGTGTTCTCTACATTAACACTAGTGTTCTTTAAATAAGTTGAACACGTGTCATGTGTTAAAAAACCGTTACATTAATGAACGCGTTCCATGTGTTCTGGCCAATTTGCAGTGTACTTAATGTAAATACTGATAATTTTCAATTTTAGCAGACATATACAGTCTTCAAAAGAATTAGGGGACCAGTTATTTCCACTTCTGTCTATCCTAAACAAAGACAGATATGTCATAAATAGAAACCGCAGTCAATTAAGACCTTATGCATTGAAATATGTCAAGGAATGAAGACACGATGATTCAGAATCCCAAGGAAGATGCACATCGAAAAGTTGCAATTTGCTCCATTGGACGCTCTATTTATGCGTACACAAAGCGTTCTCGAAAAAGATAACTAACTCAGTGCTTTCCATTGATTAGAACATTCAAATGTAATTTTTGAATCAGAGCTAAAGGGTGCAGAATTGGCTTCTGGTCTATACTTTTGACATATTTGTCTTTATGCATGACATACAGGGGTGAAAATAGCTGGTACCTTAATTATTTTGCTGTCTGTATACCAGTGAATGTTTGCCATACTATATCCATGCATTCCGCATTGCAGTATCCTGCCATGTTGCAAAGCAACCTTGATTCAGGCAGCAGTAGGTATGCTGTTTAATAAAGGAACTGAATTTCCACCAACATGGATGTTATCGATCTTATAATGTCACATGAGTTATCCGTATGTTCAATCTAATTTCCTCATGTTTCAGCTAACGTCGTGGGGCCTCTGTTATTTTTCAATTTTAATTAAGGGCTTGAACGTCATTCTTTAATCTTGCCTTGACTGTATCACAAATATCAAATGCTTTGTAGCTACAAAAGGTTTTATAAGATGATACTACAATAGGACGTCACAGAGTGTGAGAACAAGAAGAACCACCAGAGGTTTTTAATAAAATATAGTTCTCAAATAAAAGGAATTTAGTGTTATTGGTGATCCTCAGAGAAGCTTCCTACACTTCCCAGAATCCTTTACAATATGATACATCCAAACATTTCATCAAATGACACCGCCATTACATTGTACAGGTTCCCTTTGTTTTCAATTTGAGAATAGACTGACTAAATATGAGTCGATAGTCAAGAAATGTGTAAGATATGAATGTGCTCTGTTCATTGAGGCATTTTTATCACTATGGACTCATGTTGCACTAGATAGCATATCAGTACTATACTTGATTCATTTTACCTTCCAAACGTTCCAATGAGTCAAATAGGGCCCAAACTTACGCTAGAGTGAACTCGATAATGCGATTGATTTTCTTACACGTAAAATACGGCCAATTCAGAGAGAAAATCTTGTTTGTCGTATAGGGCCTACTAAAGATAATTACTTTTGGTTGGCCGCTCTTTTCACTAATTATAGATACTTCATAACGTGTTCCCCTGTGGAATGTTGACAAGCTAAATGTATTTATACTTGCTTTACTCACTTTAAAGATAGCACAAATATGCACACAGTATAGACAATTGAATGAAGACGATTTATTTGAGCTAGAATTTCATTTAATACAACTATTTGTTATTTTAATATATACCTCATACCTAATCAAGACCGTAAGAAAATATTGTAAAGGCCATAAATATACACACTTATGTATAGGGAGACAAACATGATAAAGTTAATCTGTTCTTTTCATTCTCGATCATTAACCTTTGGAACATTTTACATGCGTGCTGTATGTCTCAATGCATTCTCGGCAATCTCGGGTCATATAGTAATTTAAATCGTGAAACCGTAGAACGATCTGTTGGTCAGCATAGATATTGAATAAAATTGAATCTCATCACATCAATTCAAAGCTACACCCTTTCTTGAAATACTGGTTACCAGCAACTTAAAATGTATGTAGTATAGAATACTGAAATGGAAGAAATGCATTATGGGAAGGGTAAGACATATTCTCTGGGGATGCTGCAGATTCTTCGCAACAAGTGAGGCAACAAGTCAAATATCGATTTTTTTCCTCTCAAAATAATCAAATTATTCCTAACAAGTATCCATATAATTAGTTTCAAACTTCGGTATTTTAATTATAAAAGGTCAAACCTTGACATTTTGTTGGCAAATTATATAACCCATAGACATGCAGAAGTGCTTTTTGGTTGCTGCGAAACAAATGTTAAAGAATGATGGTCCAAACTCGCATATACATGTATTGACTTCAGTAGAGTAGTCCCCAATTGCAACGTTCCAACAATCTCTACCGAGGTCATATAATAAATATGTGTTAGTGGTCCCCCGTTGTTTGAACGCATTTTAAATGTATTCATTTTGTAAGAAAGGGCAAACACTGATGGCGCTATTTAAGGTAGACTGACAATATTATTTATAAGGTTTCCTGCAGTAGAACGGACCCGCCGCATATCGCGAATCCATTGGTTTTTTTATACCGCAGGCCGCCGACCCAATTAGTTGCTATCAGCTAATCTGTTTGATCACGAGAGTGTGAGACTGATCAATAAACACCATCGCATCAACTCAATACGAAGCCTTCCGCGGTAAGCTGCAAGCACAAATCTATTTACATACCTAGTTGGCAGCAAGGAAGAACAAACATTGTCACTTGTGTTATCACTGATTTGAAACTCATGTCCACTCAATATCTTAAATCATGATTATATTGTGAAGTTGATAATTTACATATAACTGTATGATGTTGTGGAGTTGATAATTAACATATAATTGTATTTATGTTTAGTATGCTAGCGATTGATCACAAGGTGTACTGTGCTCAGTGTCCGGGTAGCTCCGGTACGGGTATCGTGTTCCGAGCTTTTATACTTATATATTAGTAATAGCCAAGTAAAAAGTGAACTCATATGGCATGTCGTGATAAATATTTAGTTATTGCTATCACCATCCTATGGTTGTGGATATTACCATCTATTTTGGTGAAACTATGCAATTTATGATACCTTTGCGATAAACTTTAATTGAATTGAATATTAATTTTATGACATCCCAGCGATTTCTTCTGAAACAAAACGGAAAACTGAACAACATCAATTCAAAACACACATAGAGATCAAAATAATTAAAAAATCATGATAGGCCTATAATTATTAGTTATTTTCTTTGGACCTCGCCTCTTGGGGGAAAAAGAAAAAAATTCTTGGCTCTAATTTACTGTTTGTTGTTATGTGGTTCAATATTAAAGTTTGCGTGTACCCCGGCATCGAGACCAGGGACTCGTGGAAGCATCGACAGCACAGTCCAGTGATACAGATGGAGGTCGCGCAACCCCGGCCAGCTGATGAGCTGTACATAGCGTAGCGAGCCTAGAGAGCAGCCTGATGCTAGCGGGCCAGGTAGCCAAACTCTTCAGTCGTGATATATTTTCGCCGTGTTGAATCTCCACTCGCTGCACTCTAGTAATGCTAAAATTAAATAAAAATGAAAGCAGTTTCTTAAAAGGTCCTATTGATGATTCGATCCTTGAAGGTTGAACAATAATTTGAATTCGATCGACACATCGTATCGTGTAGGTCTACCCGCTTTAAAAATCAACAAGAAGTTCAACTTGAAACATCAAGGGATCAAGTTGAAGGTAAATTTATTTTGGTATTATAGACATACGTCTTCATGTGCAAGATATAGGTCTAAATTATCACAAGACTTGTGATAATTTAGGCCTATAGGCACATTTCTTACCTGCAATTATATTGCTTGTAGGCCTATTGCTTTTTTCAATTCAAGACATAATTTGTGTACGTTTCAGCAGTGTTTTTCGTATTTTTGCCACATGTCCCAACTACATTTTTTTAGTCGTCCGATGACAGCATTTTTTCTTGTCAGATACTTGTCATGCTTGTTCTCCATCTCATCATGACAACACATGCACACCGATGGTATAGGGTCATTAATTTATTTTTTCCATAGACCCTAGAGTGAATGTTGCATTGTATTTCCATTTTAAATACGTAGTCATCGTTTTATCTTTGGTATATCCTATGTCCAAAAAAGCGTCACATATGGATAGAGTCTATGAGTATGATGGACCATGCATGGGCGCTCAAGGATCAGTGATGGTATCCCTTGTGCGATCCATGGATATTGCCCTGCACTGCTGCTCGCCTGCCCGATGCCTACTATGAGCCGAAACATCATCCATCTTGTTGCTAACCTCACACGAAGCCTATCGGATATCACTGAAAATCAGGGTGAAGGAGGCAGCGTTATTTCGCCTTTGTGCTGATATAATGTTTCCAAAAAGTTCGGATCTCTAATGTTCTGGCTGACTACACTAGAAAATTCAATTCAATGAACACAGCCTTGACATAGAATGATAGATCCCGCCAGCGCTCAGCGCGGTGGGCCCGCCAGGGAATCCCAATTCACTATCATTCAGGTACATCATCGGATATTAACATCCATCGCAAAAATGGCTTGAAATGTACTATGTACCATGCATCGAGTTGTAACCATGGTAACGCCGGGCGGTGGTCTTTGTGGTCGATGTCTGGTATATCATGGGTATATGGTACACAACCCTGGACGTACAACCAATCACAGTGTGGGAAACGAGTTCATATCACTACATGTATTATCAGGGGCTGTGCCAGACCTGGGCATGGGCTGTGCAAATAGTTATGAGCCGGGGTGGGGGGGGCGGAGAATGTTTCGGATTCACTTTACTTCCAAGAAAATATTTTTCCAATCCCATTAGCAATCTATTCCACCATAGGCGTAGATCCCGGGGGCTAAATATTAAAATTTGACTTTTATTGCTAGTTATGACTTTAGGATTAGGATTTAACTATGTTTCATTTGGCAAAACAGGATAATATTTTTTTTTTTTATTAAATTAGTTCTGTATTTATCTGGAATGGGGAGTACACAGTGGCGTGTATATAGCCAGTTTTTCGGAACGGATGGGGGATGGGATGGCCACAAAATTGCTATATTTTTGTCAATGGAACGGCAGTTGTAAACTGTTGACCCCGATTTTGGGGTGTCCAGAGCTCAAGAATCTAACAAAAAAGGAGGGAGATTAGGGTGCAGAGGAAACTTTTCCATCAAATTTTCACCGCACGTTTAGGGGGCTGGCATTTTCTTCGGAAGGGGGCGCGGCGGAGGTTCCAAATTTACAAAAAGTCGGCGCCAATAAAATTGCGACACCCTATTTCGACAACAAATATTTTATGACCTCCAACCCCCCCTCTCCCCACCACCACCACCGATACACCTTATCCCCTAAACAGGCTTAAAACACACAATATGTGGTCATTTTGTGACTCCCTACATTTTGGTCATCAAAAATATATATTATAAATGACCCCCTTATTTTCCTTTGTAAACACGCACACCTGTGTTGTCGCCGTTCCGTCTGGTTACTATGGTTACATGCACATGGTCCCCAACCGCTCGCCAATATGATAGGTTTATCAACGGGTCAAGTATGTTATTTACATGCACTCTGATTGGGGATTTTCCTGTGTTATCGCGGTTTTTCATGTTTTTTGCCAACCAAAAAATAATCTATTGGGAGATAGGAGTCGTCCGTACTCCGGGGGCGTGGGGGGGGGGGGCACTCCAACTTTGGAGGAGACGCGTATGTAGGGCTGTTAAGACCCCCCTTTTCAACATCGCTGTCACCCAAAGACCCCATATTTTTTTACGAACACATGCTCTGTCACCCGATGACCCCCTATTTTTAATCTGTCACCCAAAGACCCTTTAATACAAGTTCAATTTGAACAGCAACTTTCATTTATCACTGATTTTGTTACTTATTTTGAAAAAACAAAGAAAAACTAGGAATTCGATTTTCGAGGTTTCTGTGGAGCTGTTTCGGTTCTCACCCAAAGATTCCACTTAAAAAAAAGCCATGTTCTCACCCAATGACCCCATATTTTTTACATTTTGCTCTCACCGAATGCCAAAATCATGCTCTCACCCAATGACCCCATATTTTTACATTTTGCTCTCACCGAATGGCCCTAGTGCGAAAGTGCCAGCCCTATCAGTGGCGTACCGTTGTCGCCCAAAGGTTGACCCAATTTTTTTCTCGGTCGTTTGAAAAGTGAAGAGCAAAAAAAAAAAAAGGGTTTCAGGCGCTAGCGCCCTAAAAGCAGCACATTTTCATGTATAGTACCATTTTTTCAAAATTTTGTATGCTTTATCAAATTTTTCCGCCCTTTTTTTTATTTACTAATTCCTTTTTGCCGCCCCCTTCGTTTTTGCCGCCCCTTCTTCTTCCGCCGCCCCTTCATTTTGGCCGCACCTGCTTTTACCCCGGGGGGCTGGCGCCACCAAAGCCCCCCCCCCCAAAATACGCGCCTGCCTATCCATTTCAAATTGAAGTGCCCCCCCCCCCGGGTCCGTACTGTTACGTTTTCATTTTTGAATATCGACATGTTACTTCACATCTTTCATTTTGTACCGAAAAAAGTTTTTAATTTTATTCCCCAAACGTTACCTCTGATCGATTATTTTATTATACCAACATACAAGGATGCGATATAGTTTTAGATCTAGCTTGAAGGAACCGGTTAACGGTTCGAAAAAGGAAAGTCCCATCATTGGCAGGTGCTATGCATCGAGTTGTAACCATGGTAACGCCGGGCGGCGGTCTTTGTGGTCAATGTGTATAGCCGTCCGGGACAACCGGTTAACCGTGTGGGAAACGAGTTCACATCAGGGGCTGTGCAGTAATTATAAGCCCGGGGGGTAAGAACTTTTGGCCAGCCGGAAGGAGGGAAACCGGTGGGGGGGGGCAATTTTGGCAAGCTGGGGAAGGGGAAGTTGGCACACATTCATAATGCTCTAAAAAAAGTTGGGTTTTTTTGCAAATTAGGATCCCAACAACTTTGGCATGTTTGGAGGAGGAGAAGGCAAATATTTGTTGGCAGGCTCGGGGTGGGAGTTTTGGCACCCCATTTGAAAACTTTTACCCCCCCCCCTCCCCCGGCTCAAAATTATTGCACAGATTGTTATTGGGGTATCTGATATTAATGGCGGGGTGGGGTGGGTGAGGCAGTCACGTTGTCACAGTTTCTCAACAATATTGCTGGCTAATAATATGTAATAATAATGTCTAGTTCATTTGTCTACTACACAGTGGCGTAGCAAGGTTTTCGGGACGGGGGGGGGGGGTCACTCCCATTGCGGCCTGTACACCATCCGCGATAATCAACTTTTGAAAAGCACCCTAAACAAGGATTTAACCCTTGGCTAAAACGATACCCTAAACAGGGATTTTATTCCTTGCATCCAATTTCATACCCTAAATTTTATTTCCGCGTATTAGCAATTGCAATTTTGCTACCCTTTTTTCCAATATTTCATGTTTTTGACACCCTAAACGCGTTACGCGCGTATCGTGCCTTCCCACGAAAAACGACCCTTTTTACGCGTTTTCATTATCGCGGATGGTGTACAGGCCACAATCGGAGTGACCCCGGGGGGCACAAACTTTTTTGCTGACGGAAGTTGTGAATTGTTGACCCCGATTTTTGTCCCAGAGCGCTCAAGTACAGTGGCGTAGCGTATGTCATCATATGGGGGGGGGGGGGGGCACAAGCCATTTTTCGGCCATTTTCCTATCGGATTTTCTAAATTTTTAGATCGATGCCCCCTTTGTGCCCCTATGACGCTACGCCACTGCTCAAGAATCTAACAAGTGCGGGGGGGGGGTTGGTGGTGCTGAGGACAACTTTCCTCTGCAAGTTTATATACCAATATCTCCCCCTCCCTCCCTCTCTCTCTCTCTCTCTCTCTCTCTCTTTTAACCTTAACATTAACATATTGACTTTAACTGCATGCCAAATCTAATGTGTGAACTAACTGCAGATTATCTGAGGTAATTGACGTGGCAAACCCAATGCAGATTATTATAATCTTGGCAAAAGTAATGTGTGAAATGACAAATCTGATTATATGTAATTGACATGGCAAACCCAATGCAGATTATTATAATCTTATTGATTTTACCTGGCAAAAGTAATGTGTGAAGTGGAAATCTAATAGTGGGCAATTAGGGTAGAGTAGGCCTAGACACAGTTCCGATCAACCGAGTTCAATTCACACACTTTGCCAGTGGTAAACAGAATTAACAGATTAGCCCATAAGTTAATAGATGTTAATATACGGCGGCGATTCAATCAGGGCTGTCAACTTTTGGGTGTCCAGAGTCCCGATGTGCATTTACAAGAATAGGCTACAACATCTATCGGATCATGACATATGAAATGGATAATATTTTGAGTCTCTTCGAAAGTTTTTTTTTCGCGGCCTTCTCAATATTTGGCCTCCTTGGAGTGGAGATGCAAGTACCTCGGGCTATATTTCCCGGGGCTATATTAATACCAAAGTGCTTTTTTTATTTTTTTTATTTGTACTAATATAGGCTGATACCATTTTATGCTTCAGCAAAAAAAGAAATACCACCAAGATTCATTCAACTAATTGTAATGAACACCTGTTTGGGGAGATTCAAAACATGCAATGTTGATGGAAAGTACCCCTATAAACCTGACTCCATAATAATCCAACCAATTAGATCACAGTATGAACATGTTGACGACAGCTTCATTCATAAAACGATAATTAGATAAGTCTTTCCTACGTTGTGATTGGTTGTAAGTACGGCAGCAGTACTGCACAAAGGTTCACCGCCACGTGTTTCAACCACTTTGTTTACAAACTCCCGATGAATACAATGCTATGTTGACACCGTCCCATCAACTGTTACCATGGTAATTGGTTTTAGGGATGCACCTTTAAGACGGGGCGGGGGGGGGGGGGGAGTAGTGCCTGGCTAATGTATTTTTTTTCTTTTTGAATATTCATGTTTTTGTTTGTTTTTTGTATCTGCAGTTAGGGGACACCCCAGTTGACTTGCCGGGGTTACAGGCTTGAAGTTTTGAAGGATAAAATTACGTACTACATACTACTATCCCACTAGGCCTAGGCCTATATAAACAAACCACCAACTCACACACTCACACACGCGCAAAAAAAGATAAAACAAAACAAAACACTTGACCAGCCTATTAAACCAGGACTTATTCAGGGGGGGCATTGCAACTTTCAATGGGGGATTCGACAAAATCGAATATCAATTCACCAGCATCCCACGTGCACAGGATCTAAAGGGGCAATACTTCTCAAGCCAAAGGGGGGGGGCGTAAGCAATATTTGGCCAGCCGAGGGGGGGGGAAACAATTGTTGGCATGTGCAAGGGGGGCAAAGATTTTTGGCGGGCCGAGGGGGAGGAGGCAGGTGATTTTGGCAAACCGAGAGGGGGGCAAGCGATTTTTGGCGTGCCGTTCAGAAAATTCTGAGGGGGCTCATAATTATTGCACAGCCCCTTAGTGGGCGACATTTTGTTTTTCTTCAAATATAGTCCAGCCCCTCCCCCCGGGAAATATAGTGGTGCTTCCCATAGTGTATAACGTCTAGTACATGGGTCTATGCATAAATTATGCTATGCCATTTTGTACCTCTCTTGGTATACAGTGGCATTTTCTCACGGTAAAGTTGTAAACAATCACAGCGACTCATGATTTCTACAAATGGGGGACTATACATGACCTTCCGATTGATGATGGAGCAATCATTGCTTAATTATTTGTCTCATCAGATTCAACAACGAATTCAAGTGGTACTGTGTAGGCCTACGAAGGAAAATTAAAAGCCAACAAAGTTCTGGGCTGATATTCATAAAACCACGCTAGGCCTAGTTGACAGCTAAAATTGACTTTAGCAAGCTGCTAAGCCTAGCTGATTGCTAATTCTTATTCATAAAACCCAGTTAGAGTTAGCAACATTCTAAAATTTTGCCAAAACTTAGAGTTGATCTGGGGCAGCGCTAAGTCACTAGTTGACAACTAGTCTTAATGATTTTGAACTAAGTTTGACATGATTTATTGTTTTAATTTCATATTAACTGTTGTCAATTATGAAAAATAATGTTCTCAGAATATTCTGTTTCTGAGGTCTTCAGTGTGTTTTACACATAAGAAACTGTCTTAAAAACACACAACAAATTTAGGGTGAATGAATAAACATTGAACTAAGCCAGTATTGTTTAACCAAATTTGCACAAGAAAAATGATTATGATATAGCAAGTAATCTTTAGTTAAGCAGATATGTTCAATCGAAGCAATTCTGTTTAATTGTTTGATACGTAAAATATATATTTTGGAGACATGTTACCAATGTTCTCTTTGGTAAAGATGCATGACTTATTTTCAATAACAAATTATATGTCAATTTGATAAAGATAAATCATGCTTGGCTTTTTGTCAGGACAACAAGCAAGATATATCATATGCTATTAAATTATCTAATATTATTTACACAGTGTTGCTCATGAAGCTAAATGAGCAGCGTTAAGTGGATGCATGTTGTTTTCTATTTGATGAAGCAATATAGTATGTATAGTATGTTTTTACAACAAACCAAGGACTTAACATGTATATGAACTTTACTTGTTCAGAGTATCTTTTTTAATTTAATATATTGATTTTCAAAAATAAGTATCATTGTAAAAGTACAGCAGACGTGCATCCACGAAAACTCCAAAGTCCATGTCTTGATTGACATCTGAATCAAAACTATTCCAAGGATCATCTTCACTACATCACTACATCTCCTATGGACTCAGTTGCACCTTTTAACACTGTTTAAAACGGTCTCTTTTTTACATAATGAACCATTGTGACTGAACGTAATGACTTAAATCTTGTTTTCATCTTTGCAAGGAGTAGACACTGGTATAATTGTATTAAAACATCAGAAAAGGAGTAACAGATAACAAGTAAATTTTCACAAACCTTTTTACCATGAAATGTAAGGGACATTACAACTTATATTTTTGGCTAAATTAAATTAAAAATATGCGTAAATAGCGCCCTCAATTTGTACACAAATATAATTTGACGAAATAAATGTCCAAGGCAAAATGGGAATAGTTAAATCTGACAGAGAGCAATATTTTTCAGTTGGCCATATACCGGTACATTCTACGATAATCAACATGATTAGAAGAAGTGAATGTGGTTTGTGGGTGTCTTAACTTTGCAAAAAATTTAACGTCGTTTATGTTTACATACCAAATTAACTTAAATACAAATAATATGACGCCTTCTAAGAGTCATTTTCTCGACCATGTCATTTAGTATCGAACAGGTATGGTTTTGTGTAATTTGCATTGAAGCTACTGATGACAAATTTATTGGAAACTGTAAAATAATATGTTTCGTTGATGTTATTAATCTGATCAGAATATCAAGTCTACTGACTCAATAAGATTGTAATTATATGTAAGTGGATTCTCCATTCTGTAGGGACTTTCTAGTGGTAATGGTAATTTCATGTAATGTTGTACTTTGTTTCACGACACTCAAGAGACATAATAGAAACACGGATTGCACAGATGATAGTTTTGTTATGTGACAGTGGAAAGAAAATGAAAGCATGACAATTCGTGTTATTGTATGGAACCGAATATTTATCACAATTGCGATATACTGGAATAATCGTATGACCTGATTAAAGTAAACCAAAGAGGTCTTTATATTTCGCAATATATTGAATGCACATTTCCTGGCGATAGATTGCGCATACAATATTGAAATTGAGGAAGTGACTTCATTATTTGAACTTTACCTTCATTATAGACTTCTGCGAGGTAAATCTTTCGAGAAAAACAAAACATATCTTAATACGTCACACTTCATTGCTTTGAATCGAAAAATGAGCTTGTCAAGACATAAGATACTTCTCACTGGGCAAAGGAGACTCCGTTATGAGCGACGAGAGTTTTGTTTTCAATAAGGTAGCTTCTTAGGACAAAGCGCTCTACTCGATGGAGTATACGTTCAGCTTAAGAGAGATTTATCAAAGAGACAAAGAATGAATTACAGAAATATTGACTTGACTACCGCACTAAGGATATAATACATTAAGGACATCCCATTATAAATCCATAGAACCCCTGTGGAAAACATGACATTCCCATACAGGAAGTGTGAATTTCAAATAAAGTTACCTGAATGGGTGTCTCTATTTTGAATTCTACACCACTGTGTGGACGATTATGGTCATGTATTTCATACGAGGTGTATGGAATTAAACTGGAATAGCCCATTCGGGAAATAAAAATACAGTGACAGGCTATATAGCATAATGATTGCTTTACCTATTAGTTTTGATGTTTATGGCTACAATGTATAACTTTATATGCATTCAAAACAATTCAGCTGGATCTTATGTTGCATTCCTATTTGGCAGTTGTGTTCATAAATATCATAAATACAGCAATATTATGAATACTTGTCGTTTTAGTGCAGCATGGTGACAATTTTATAGACGGACAAAATTATTGTAGAAGAGACAAACAGGGAAACCACTGGAAATACAATATTAAACAATGGATATGCATATAGCAAAAGTGGTAATTACATACATTACAAAAAGGTCACGTTGAAATCAATTTTACAATATTGGAAATTAGAGGTGCATTTAGTTTGGTATTAATTTCATTTCAGCCCGAGATGGTTTTAAAATGTGTAACACTTGCCAAGTATATGCTAACAGTGTAGAGCCATACACAGTAAAATTATTTCATGTATCAAAAGCATGGTAAATCGAATTAAAAGTGCAGTATTTTGTTTCCGGAAACACCAATTTTAAAGGCTTTCAGAGATTTTCTGTATTAAATATTGTATCTATCTGCATCACCAAGCGATCAAGAATTATATATAGGCCGATTTTATCACATTATGTCATGTCTATTGCATGAAACATGTAAATAATCTATTTTGAAGGTGAAAAACGTTATCCTTGTTGTACTGCTAACATGCAGAATTCGACAACCTCGCTCAAAAGTCATAATAGTACGAAAGTACTTCTCATCTATCTACTTTTTGCTGTCTAATCCGCATTTGTCTTTATCAGATTGCTTGCACGTTTGCAAGTTAGCTTCAAAAGTACTATATTTTCAAATACTATAAAATTCAAAAATCTTTGAACTCTCTCTCCACGCGGTAGTCGACTGCAGACGAGACATTTCAAATGTGTTTTTAAAAATTAAAAAAAAAATCAGAATTCATTGTAAATTGTCATGACCATATTTGGAATCAGCATGAAAAATGTATTAAAATGAGTACAAACAAGCCTAGTATTGGTTCAGTGGTTCGTAAGATAGCTCTTGATATTTTGAAAAACATATCTCAAAACTTGGACTTTTTATCTTGAAGCAGAGCATTTAAGTATTAGGCCTACATGTCTTCCTTTTCAACGAAGCTAACTCATTTTTGCTATTAATTATTCTGACATTGTAAAAATGTTAAATTGATATCATCTTACCTGTTTTAACCAGCAACTAATCTTGATTTGTTGCAATCTCTCGTCCTAGTAAAAGAAAACAAAAATAAGATAATGACTAAGTTTCCGATTCTTCACCGGCTGTTGTTCTGAAAAAATATGTTATTGGTCCCTGACCAGTTAATCAGTTTTTCATACAATCAGGGGCAGTGTGTGTTTTGCATGGATACAATTGAATGAGTTCTTGGAGTGGGTTATTGTTCCTGTTTATCAGCTAAAATGTTAGTAAAATACGACAAGTTGGATAAGGGCTGTGTAACGCATGGGCTTGATTACTAACTCAAATTACCTTCTTGGTACGATTTCATGTTAAAGTAATTTTCACCAAAATTGTGTTTTGCTTTTGTATCAAATTTGACACGGAAGCCATAGTGCACCTGTCTTCCATACCATAAATATTTACCACACTAATGTGGAGTGGTACTTTGGTGAAAGAATATTTTCGTTAAATTTTTAATATTGAAGCTCTAACTCTCTGTCGCCTTTGGACATATCTGACATGTCTTTGAGTATACTGCAAACATTTTCTTCACTGTGTATATATTATCAATAGTATCAACTGTATTTCTATATCAAAACAACAATAACCAAGAAAACAGTGTAAGGGCAATGGTGAGAAGTAAACCAATAACACCCAACAGTAAAACAACATTTGCAAATTACACAGAATATAAGTCAGAAAATAATACAAAATAGAAACAATACAATACCTCCCGTGTGTGGGAGATTAAGGTCATATCTTCCATAAGGGGTGTTTGAATTTCAGATGTAACAGCCCACTACTAGTTACCGGATACTGACATTTGTTTGAAAACATTCTGACCAAAACACATTCAAAAATGTCTTCTTCTATGGTGGTAACTATATATTATCTAATGTTATTTTTTGTAGATATTGCAGTTTTATAATCTAAGACAGAATTTAAAATACTAGTTTACGTCTTACATCACTGTCAATCAAACTTCTAACGACTCTTGCTTGATTGGTGTATAATAGTAGTGCGTAAAAGGACCGCAGAAAAAAAATCGCCAAAATGGCAAAAAATTACGGTACTTTTACTAGGCAAACGGCAACTTTTCTAGGCATTGTTGACATGATGCATTCGGGAAAGAAAGTTTCCTATTACTAAGACCTAACTTTTGACACACCCCGTCCGATGATATCTGGCAGCTATTAAATATTCCTTTCTTCCAACAAACCCTCGATATGCAGTATCTGCTGTTTAATTCATTAAATAATAATTAAACAACAATTGTATTATCCTAAAACTAATTAAATGTTGCAATGTCTCATCCAAATTAACTCAGATTCGTGGCGTAAATTTCAACTGCAATTTCAACTACTAGCTTCTAGAACTGATTTATTTTCAGTGCATAATATTTATTTTTTCAACATGTTTCTTTTGGGCAATAAGTTTTACCATGGAAAAAAATATGATAAAGAAATAATATGAAAACAAAGGTGTGCATGTGTTCAACTTTCGTTGTGCAATATTTTGATGGTTAGCCACTCGTGACACCTCTGTCATCTTGCGCTCATAAAGTTAAGTAGCTTTTACGATACGGAGTTGAAACTTAGCAGACAATTACAAGAAGGATAAATAAATAATATCTGAAAAAATGACTTTGTTATATTGTACCATCACAAAATGCGGTTCATTTTCTACATGTAACCTTTTTATGGGACACCTTGTACTAATTTATAGATGGAAATGTTATTTGCATAAATGGGTTAATTAATGAAAACTATTGAGCATTGCTTTTGATTGAGCATCTTTAAGACTAGGTAAAATCCTATTGAATCATGATACGATGTGAATTATCATCATCATCATCATCTTCATCTTTGTTATACATTAAAAGAAAGCAATGATTAGACATAATTATAGCCGTGAGTGCTAATGAATTTAGGACCAACAGAGAAGTCTTCTTCTAATCTCTTCGTTCCTAAGTTCAATAGTTTGTGTGCATCTGATACTACTTTGTAAGTGAATAGGATAAGACAAAATATAATACTTCAGGGATGTATTTATAGAATCGAATCAGACGGAATAGCATAGACTAATATGATTGATTGTCTATGCCCGAAGTAGCCCGAGGCAGATATAAAAACAAAAATTTAAATGTAAAATCAAATCGAAACAACCGATCCCTTAAAACCGGTATTTAAGGCTATTCGGCTTTATGCTAAATCCAAAAAGTGTCCACCGCTGCGCAAAGAGTTGTATGAGGGGAATAATCCGCATTCAACTACGACTAAACTATAGCATAACACTTGATTAGGGGCTTTGGTTGTCCTAAGGCTATAGATTCTAAACTTGGAACGTAATTTATGATTAGTCATTCTTGTAATATTTAGTGAAGACTCTGGTTGAAATGAAGGATTTTAGAGTAGAAATAACAATATTGGTCCATATTTTGTGTATGATTTCCCAATTTTCCGACGGCGCTCTCACATAATTTCACCATAGTACATGTACATGTACAAAATTCGGAGTTGCCAGCTGAACTACACAATAGATCAACCTGAATTGTATACGATTCGTCTCTTTGTCAAATTCATTAATCGCACTTCAGCGCGATTCGTCCAAATCACAAGTTCAATATCTACGTCGGAAGTAAGATTTATCATTAATTGTTGGTGGAAATGAAAGATCACCTGAAACATAATCACAATCATACAATAACCCAATTTGCTCAATCATACAATAACCCAATTTGCTCAAAATGCTCCATTCGTCACTCTGCCGAATTCATAACGAATGAATGCAATTAATCAGTACAAATGTATATTTTTGTTACATTCAATAATGCACCATTCCTACCAAATATTGTTTGAGGAGTGAGACCTATACTGTAACCAAGTAGGAAACATTGGATGTCGATTTGAATTATTTTAAAATACTTGACTCGCCGGAAGCTTTTTACATCAATTCAATTAATAAAAGACGTGCACCCATCAAAACATTTTTCGCACTTCTGACATTTATGCATCACGTGTGTATCCGACATCGATGCATAGCGGGTTAAAAAAAACAACATAAGGAAAGATTTATGAGATAAAAACACTTCGTTTCTTCGATTTATTTAACGAATGTTATATACTAGTGCTTGATGGATCGTCACACAAAACATTTGTAGCATATGTAGTTTATCTTTCTTTTAGGTAAATAGTATAAAGTGAAACTCTCGTAGCCAAACATGAGAAAAGGTGTTGTATTCGCTTTTCAGAAGAACCTGCTTGTGGTAGACAAAATTACTATGATAATATTAATTCTGACACAAAGAAGGTAAACCTTTGAAGTACTTAAAGCAGTTTTTAAAGTATCGGAAAACGTAGGGTAAAAATTATTCTTACAGATTGACGAATGAGGAGCAGCTATGGTTTTATATCATTTCTTAAAGTATAAAGCATCGGCTGTGTTTGTTGTATTTGACTTCTTAGTGTTTCTTTCTCTTCTGTATCAAAGGAGTATAGCCCGATCGCTAATAGCCTCATCCCCAGAACCCAGATTTTATATGAAGTAGTATACATTTTGGTATCTGAATAAAGATATTATTTTTCTTATTCACCTTGTGAATTTCAGGGCTCAACTTGACTGTTTGAACAAACCTCCGACCGCTAAATGTCACAATATTTCTCCAAAGTGTAACAGGTATGCAAAACTTAAGAATTTCACAGATAAAATGTTTTATTGAGTCAGGCAATTATGATTTGTATTTGTGGCACGTAAATGACTCATGATTATCGTCTTTACTCGCGACGTGTTTGCTGTTTTTGTACAAAATTGTTATATCGTTTTTCCAAAAGAGGAATTGATTAAACATCACCTTTATTTTTCCTGAAAGGCAAAAGCTTGTTACTAAAAAAAAATCAAGTTAATGATCATAGAAAGTCGAATATAATATCAGCACAACTTCTAAGTTCCCCCTAATACTTTTTAAAATAAGTCTAAATCAGAGCAATACTAAAATAAGTCGAAAATATTTTACGAAATGTAAAAAGATATGTAAAGCATATTTGTTTACCCCTGTAGACCAATTTATAGCGTCACACATAATTGTCACAACAGTCACAATGGTTAATTATATAAGAAAAGAGGCCGTTTTAAAGTTGCACCTGAGCCCATAGCAGTCAGATTTTCTGTAAATAGGGATTTTCAACCGTAGTTCATCACCGATTAACAACGAGGCGTCTGCGTCGTCTGCGTGGTTTACTTCGCGAGGGCAGCTTTAGCTTTAGCTTTAGCTTTAGCTGCCCTTCGCACGTTGCTAATCGATGATGAACAACGGTGAATCATGGTTGAATTCCTTTCAACGACAAAAACAAGATAAAGATCGTCTAATTCACACGATTATTCCAAGAGGAATGACCAGTTTAGTCATTGCCACTAAACCTACAAGAATTCCTACAGAATAAAAGGGCAATATTTGGCCGCTTCCTCCAAAATAATGAAAACAACATGTAGCGCACACAAGTTTCAGATATGGCAAATTTCTGAATCTTTTTATCGCGTATACACGCTTCTATTAACTTGCGTTCGCGTATACGCTACTGGCAAAGTGTGGATTCACCACGGATTGACAACGGTTGGCTCCTGTACAAAGGCATAGGAATATTGTTGAACAAACACATGAATAGGTCTGGCCTGCTGTATTGTTTAAGAGTTGACTCCTATGGACTCAGGTGCAACACAGTTTAAAACGGTCTCTTTTTTACATAATGAACCATTGTGACTGAACACAATGACATGTGACGCTATAGTTTGTGCCATAGGTGTAAAACAGAAATCTTTTTACAAGTTTGCATTTCATCAAATATTTTTCGATTTAAAAAAAAAGTATTTAGGGGGAACTTAGAAGTTGTGCACCCTGTATAGTTAAAGCAAAAATGTGCTACCTAAATAAAGTTTATGGCCCGGGATTAATTAAAAACAAAAGAGAGAACTAAGAAAATAAGGTAACACCAATATACTTATTCAGATATCAAGCCGATTTTTTAGCCTGTAGCTGACAGAGAGTAGTTGGTAATGTGCAACCACATTAGCACACATTATAATAACCCAATGCGCATGAAGATTGAACACAATATTACTCTTACACAGACCGAGTGTTTGGGCAAATAGTTGACCGCTAAAGGTCACGATATATCTCAAAAGTGTAACAGATATGTCAAGTTGGTTCACGGTTGAACTGTCTTAGTAATGCAAGTAATTTTATCACTATAAAATATATAATGCTATCACGTAAAATACACAAAATTATCATCTTCACAGGGGATGTGTTATGTATATTTTGTACCGCGACAAAATTTATACCCGTGAGTATGAGATATCTATATTAAGTTTGGTTTGTTTGAGCAAATACTAGACCACTTAATGTCACAATATATCTCGAAAGTGTAACATAATATGCCAAACTTCAATAATGAACTGCTTTATTACGAGGTTTCATTATCATTGAGGTAAAGGACTTTTTATTTATTCGGAGAAGAGCAGGTAGAGCAACTACTTGATTACATTTCTACGTGTTCATACTACATACTCTGAAAATTTTAGAAAATTCGCACGGGTCAGTTTTTTTTAAATCACATTTTTGTTCCTAAAATGGGGGTTATAGCGTCCTCAACGGGCACTCTCTCTATAGGGCTACATGTAAAGACCAGTTATAGACAAATGGCCCTAAAATAAAACTGACTCGTTCATTTTTCCTCGAATTTTGCATATGATGTAGATTTAACATCTGGAATGTAATGCAAGTGGTGTCGTTGCTGCTCTTCTAAATTCATTTATAAAATGTCCGCCCCAGACCAACAGGCAATTATGACTTGCATTTGTTACTTGTGACACGTATGTGACACATGATTATCATTTTATGCTCGATGTTAGTTTTGTACCGTGACAACATTGATCTATCGTTTTTAAATAAAGGACTAGATACAATATCACTTTTGTGTTTTACATGTAATGGAAAAGCTTGCTTACCTAAATAAACTCTTCAATAATCATAGAAAACCAATAACAGAATCAAGAAAATGTAGTTAAACCAAACTGTGCTACATAAATAAACTCTATGGTCCAGGTTTAAGAAAATCATGCTTTCATTAAAGTTTAGTGCGGTAAATTTTTCAATCCATATTAAGATATCAATGCGACTTTTGGCCTATAGCTGAATAACTAGCTCAGTTCGAACATACAAGAGTGTTTAAGTGAGTCATTACGGTGATATTAGTTGGCAATGTTCAACCACAGTTGAAGCACATAATAACCGTAGGCGCATGAAGATTGAACACAATTATTACTCTTATCCAGACCGACTGTTTGAACAAAATAGTTGACCGCTAAATGTCACGATATATCTTAAAAGTGTAACAGATATGTCAAGTTGGTTCACGGTTGAATTGTCTTAGTAAAGCAAGCAATTATGAATTGCTGGCACGTAAAAGACACAAGATTATCATCTTCACAGGGGACGTGTTATGTATATTTTGTACCGCGACAAAATTGATATATTGGTTTACCCGGGAGTACGGGATAAAACATATCTTTTATGAACTCACTGTAAGGCAAAATATTCCTAAGCAACTATTTAAGTGTAGTACAAATTTGAATCCATTTTAAGAAAGCTTTTTTGCATTTCATGTATGAAATGGATTGTATAATTTTTTATTTACCCAAAGGTCCAAATTTGGTGATCATTGCACCTTTACTAAAGAAAAGATTTTTTTTTTTTTTTTACCCTTATTACGAACCACGTAGATTGTTTATTGTGTGAAGAGTGAGCCCAATACTATGTCAATTCGAATTATCTTGACATACTTGATTCGCCGGATGCTTTTTACATTACTATTAAATTAGTAAAAGACGTGTACCATTAAAAAATTCTTCTCGTTTCTAGCATTTATGCACCAAGTTTGTATCCGACATCGGTGCATAGCGGGTTAGAAACGATAACCCAAGGAAAGATTTAAGAGATAAAACACTTCGTTTCTTCGATTTATTTAACGAATGCTATATACTAGCGCTTGATGGATCGTCCCATAACACATTTGTAGCATATGTAGTTTATTTTCCTTATAGGTAAATTGTATATAAAGTGCAGCTATCGTAGACTAACTTGGCGAATGTGCTGTATTCGCCTTTCCGAAAAGCTGCTTGCTGTACACAATTTTACCATTAATTTTGACATAAAGAAGGTAAACTTTTGAGGTACTTAAAGCAGTTTTTAAGGAACGGTACATGCAGGGTAAACATTATTCTTACAGAATTACAAATGAGAAGCAGGTATAGATTTTATATTATTGCTTAAGGTATGGATGGAGTTTAATATATTTGACGAGTTCCTTTGTTGTTCTCTTCTGTATTAATGTAGCGTAAGTAAATCTTAGAAGTTAACATGATTACTCTGTGTATTGAACACAATTTTAGCACAACAAATAAAGAAAAAAATAATAGATATGAAATGAATATATAGTAAAACAATTTTTCACCGTCGTTATGTTGCGGGAATACGCATGGACTGTCTTAAAATCAAGCATAGCCTATCATGCGAACATTAACCTATTTTGGTTCAAATTTGTCCAACATTCTGTGAAGTTCGTCCAATGGGTGGTTTACTTTTCCCATTAATTTACACTGTTAATATTTGAACAAGCCATTATTGTTGTGATTTTGTTTATCAAGTTGGTCGTTCAAGCAGATTGGACATATTACGTACCGTGCTTTCAAACAGCCTGGATATGTTTCTAATATTTTTCATTTTTACTGCCTTATTGAAATTCCGGGTTTTTTTTCAGTTGACATCTTACCTGAGTTGACACACACAAGGGTGGATAAAGTGAGTAATTACGGTAATATTAGTCGGTTAACTGTATCCACGCGGTTTGTCTGTAGTCCGCTAAATGCCACAATATATCTTAAGTGTAACAGATATGCCAAACGTAAGTTCACGGATGAACTGCTTTAATGGGGCAAGCAATTATGATTTATGTTTGTGGCACGTAAATAACACATGATTATCATTTACGCTAGATACTATTTTTGTACCGCGACAACATTCATATATCGTTTGTAAACAGAGGACTGGATAAAACAACTCTTGGAAAAATAAATAAATAAATGTCGGTGTTTTATATAGCGTTTTTTTCCAGATCTCAGAGGGATCAAAGCGCAAACAACTAATCACCGATTTTTTTAAAGCAGGAGGAAACCGGAGATCCCGGAGAAAACCTGCGAGAGCGAGCAAGGAATCGGGATACACCAAGTGCACATGAGTCCTTGGGCTGCGCCGGGGCTTGAACCCGGGATCTCATTGGTGCAAGGCGAGGTAATAACCACCGCGCCAACTCGCCCTCAACACTTTCATAACTTCCCTTAAATGTAAAAGCTTGCTTACCTAAATAAACTGTTCAATGATCATAGAAATCCGATAATAGAATCAGGAAAATATAGTTCATAAATAAACTCTATGGTCCAGGATTAAAGAAAGAAACATAAAAGAGAGGATTAAGAAAATAAGGTTACAACTTTCAACACATATTAAGATATCAATACGACTTTTAAGCCTATAGCAGACTTACTAGCACAGTTCGAACAGACAAGGGCTTTTAAGTGAGTAATTACACTGATATTAGTTCATAATGTGTAACCACATTTTAAGCACGTATCTAACCGTAGGCGCACATACACCAGGCACAAAAAGACACTCGTCAGTTATATTCATCCTTGCTGTTCAATAACTTGATAATTTTGGATTATTCTGAAATATACATTTTGTTAATTGGACTTTGCTTTCGTGAAAAACGAACAAGATTGACCAAGATATGCGCCTCCAAAGCCTCAAACCCCAAAATGAAAAGTTGCATTTTCAACGATTTTCAATGGGAACGCATCATTGTATTGCACACAAGCACCACGGGCCAATCAATAAAACACACAGTGTAACAGGCACAATTGAATCGTTAAATTGCAACTTTTCATTTTGGGGTTTGAGAGTTTTGAACAGCAAGGATGAATATAACTGACGAGTTTCTTTTTGTGCCTGGTGTATATTGCTCTTTTTCACACCAACTGGTTAAGCAAACACACAAACACTAAATGTCACGATATGTCTCAACAGTGTAACAGATATGTCAAGTAGGTTAATGAATGAACTACTTTATTGAGTCAGGCAATTATGATATGTATCAGCGGCACGTAAATGACACATGATCACAATCCTCACATATGGGACGTGTTATGTATATTGGAACGTGACCAAATTGATACATATTTTTACCTCAGAGGATCGGAGATAACATATCTGCTATGCTTTACCTGAAAGGTGAAAGAATACCTAAATAAACTCTCTAAGGTCAATCTACGAAAACCAAAGCGAGTGTCAGGAAAATATCGTTAAAACAAAGTGTGCTTCCTAAATAAACTCCATGTCAAGTAAGTTCATGGATGAGCTGCTTTATTGTGTCAGGCAATTATGATTATGTATTGGCGGCACGTAAATGACACAAGATTACCATCTTCAAGTGGGACGTGTAATGTATATTTTGGGACAAAATTGATATTGGCTTTCAGAGAATTGTACAAAACCTCTCCTGGAAGGTAAATTTAACCCAAGAACAAATATAAACGTCATACACAGTTATTGTTGATACCAATGTATAGCTCTGGGTCTCTGTTATCTAGTGATACCAGAATAAGTACAAAAATTCCACACATAATATCGCTATGACGTCATAATGTGAGGGCGCCCATGCAAGTTTGAGAAATTATGGCAATGTACAAAAGTAAAGGCACACTAGATTTTTTCCTCCTGCAATATAAAATGACATGACTATTTCAACCAAACAAGTTAAAAGTCAGTAATTCTTGGAATAATTTTACAAGAACGAAATGGAAATTATTGATTTTCCTGTAGAAGCCAATGGTGGGCTTCACCCCCACTATGGTCATGTGTGACAGCCGGTCTTACCCCCGGGTAAGGTGCTTGGGTAAAAATTGTATCAATAAAATGATCGTCAACGATGTATCTAAGATTAGCTTAGGTCGTTTGGGCGTAAACGGGTGCGTTTTTATGACGGAGAGAAACACTGGGGGGGGGGTACAACCTCCATCGTAGTTCTAAGGTTAAGCTTGTTAGATTAAATAAACCCCTGTAATGAAATGATCAACGAAAACGAAACAGAATCAGGAAAATATAGTTTTGATAAAGCTAAGGGTGGTATGACTTTCATTCCACTTTAAGAAAGCTATAATATGTGTGTGAAAAATGTATGCAAAATGATGGTGCATTATTACTAAATGTGATATTTTGTGTAACCTACTTCACACCTTGATTACTTTTGGGTCACCCATACGTGTGGAAATCCTTCTGTAAGTGTTGAAATCATATTTGAACCTTCTCTACGTGGGTGTCGTCGACTGCAGACGCCAACTTTCATTTTGTTTTAGTTCTTTAATTTCGGAATCATACATTTTAATGATTATAATGAATGAGAAATGCATTAAAATGAGTACAAACAAGCCTATAGTAGTTCTTGAGATAGCTCTTGATATTTTGAGAACATATCTCACAACTTTAAGTTTTTGTGCTGAAGTCTATGGCTAGCACGCAGAGCATTAACATGTAGAGCAAAGGTTAAGAGAAAAATATGAAGTCCTAAACTTTACTTTTTTTTTTCACTTCATTCGCTTTTCTAAACATGCATATAAACGCTTTACCTTATATAACATACCAACAAACCTACTTCGATTGTCAGGCCTGTCAGTGATCATCACGAAGGCACGTTTTGAACAATATATTAGAAATGATGAAGATATTTTGAATGAAAAAGTTCTAAAAATGAAGACATGAGCGCAATAAGACCGTAAGTCCATATTTGGCATTTTGAGATATGATCGTTTAAATACGATAATTTGGAAACCAAAAATGCCATAACATTGATACTTCTCAGGTACATGGGTATAGGCAAGAAGAATCATTTTGTATATCAACCAAGTAAATATTTGTAATATTGATCGATATTGATCGATTTATCATTTTTGGACTTACGGTCTTCTTGCGCTTGGATTGAAACAAAAGCTTATAACTCAAAACTGAATGCAGATGTTGGAAATATTTAACCATATTGGTAATATATGTGCAAAGACGAGCAATTTGACACATTGCTTATTGAATGTGAAGGTTGTTTTAAAATTTGCCCTCAGTTGACCTTAACTCATTAACCAAGCTCGAAATGTATAATAAATTATATATTTTCGTAATCGTTGTGATGAGACGAGTAATTTGACATGTCTTTTGACGACATTGGACAATTTTTCATTTTGACTCCTCTTGACCCCTCACGTGACCCCTATGGGGAGGGGGCAAAATGTCAACAAAAATTGTCAAAATGTTTGTCTTCATTCAATAACTTCAAAACCACCTGTAACTCAGTGTCGTCAAAAGTGGACTTACAGTCTTCTTGCGCACAGGAAATGTACTTTTCATTATGCAGCTTATTTTTATCAATTGAAATGAGTTGAATCACTCCTGATGTGAATTTCAGGCATCTGAAAGGCGTTCCTAGAAAATCCCCAAATGAAAAAAACAACACCTTTTCAAAGTGAAATCCCCAAATGAAAATAACCATCTTCGAAGTTTTTAAATCGAGTCAATTAAAGATAATATTGCTTCAAGGCATTGCCAGGTTTGGTAAACCAGCATTTGATGGCAAATACAGTGTGTGCTACATGCAATTATGCTCAAAATATGGCACGTAGCCTAATGGTCTATTGCGCGAAATAACCCTCTCCCCATACATACAGTATGTGATTGTGAAAAGCAGTTTTTCAACTCTATATCGATTTAAAACAACTAGATAAGTTAACGATAACCTCCATCGCTTCAAATTTCAAAGCAATATTATTATAGGCGCATGAAAACAGAAGAATTTTATGTTAAAATTATTCAATGGTTTGGCGATTAAAGTACAAAATTCGGCGCCGTATTGAAATATCTAACCAATCTTCTTTTTGGTAGTTTAGAGTATCTTGTGACATCATATGGTGATTTATTATGTACCCCAGGATAAATTGCAGAAAAATGTTGTCGCCTTATTGTGTGTTTACCTTTGAAAGGTTTTAGGGTACGCACCACTACATTTGTTACCACGTATTGTCATTTCTTTAACTGATCGCTCTTCAGATTTTGAATCAAGTTATAATAATAATTTTAAAAAAAACGGGTTTCGAAAGTAATGCCCCAAATCAAATTGTATGAATTATTACTTTGCTATAAATGGTTTATGCAAACTAAAAAAATCGGCATTTTCGACTGGATATTTCCCTGATTTTTCGTTCATTTTATTGCATTTCCAAGCTTTTTTCAAGTAACAATGGCAACTGGAATTCCAGTCGTTTTGAGAAAGCAAACTTGGAAATCCAAACATTTCTTTTATTAAAAAGTTACTCCTCTATATTGTCTTTATTAGCGGGAATAGCCGGCTGTGCATTATCTATCATCCAAGATAGCGCATTTCAAAACGTATGGTGCAGTGTTGCCTCGGCATTCTTTGGGGTCATATAGTATCGTTCATTACAACTGAATGAGTTGATCCATGTTGCTAGGGATTAAAATGGTAAGTGCTAAATTAGGAATGACTTGGAAACAGGGTTAAACACTTTGACCTTTCTTCATGTACTGAATCGAGTCTGGTTACACGGCCCATTTCAGTGAAAACCCCGATTTGCAATCTTATCCTTTTAGAGGTACGTAATCTTATTATGAATTTAACGAACATATGATGAACATCAAACGCGCAAGATAATATAATTCAGATTATTGTCTGTGAAAACACAGCACGTGACTCATTGAACTATTGTTGATGTAGCCGTTACTTTGTACATAGGGATAGCACCGTGCACACCGACACCGCCTGGCTAATAATTATTTGGTGGAGCAGGGACACTAAAATGAATACACGGGATCGATACACGTGAATTGCTATGCACGATTTTGATATCAGACGAAAATCTTCGAATACTGGGTTAGAAATTGATGAATATCTCCCGCAAATGAATTTTTCTCAAGAAACCAGATGTGGTCTCATACACACGAAAATACGTGTTGAACAGATATGATAGTCGCTAGAATGCGCTTTGAAAATTGGCCGTGCGCTTTGAAGTCAAAATCTGACCATTTTACATGTATATTGCGTTGGTCCTGTAATACCCTGTGTGGACTACAGCGTGTAGTACAGCTGCACTCACTGCAGGCAGTATAAAAATCGATGACCATTGACCTCAATGGGGTATACAAGCTTATTCACGCACAACCAAGATCAATTACCCGGCTATTGTGAGTAGCCTTAGTTATGTCCCTCGACTAATTATTAGTTCTAAAGAGCTTTAAAGGTTTGAACCAAATGGCTAATCGTGGCTGTGGATTCAACCTACCATGGCGATTCCTGCCATGAAGATATAGGGTCGATGACACTGTGCCGTGTATACCGTCATTCAAATGTTCAAAATTGTGATTAAATTAATATAGGCAACTAGAAATCGCGTTGGTTATCGTTATATTGGTTTCTAGCCGATGAGGTTGTGTCATTGGTTAAATATCAACGGGGTAGCGATGGAGTATGAATTCAGCTTTAGAAACAACGGAATCACCGACACCAGGCCCAAAACCTTTGTTCTTCATCTGGGCCGGCTGACTTCGAACGACACATATGGTTTTTTTTTAACACAACGTCGTTTATTTTATGGTGCCTAAATCTAATCAATCGCAATATTCTATACGGGTATATATTTAATCCAGAAATACATACATTGACCGATTTGTGTTTCTTCGTTTATAGGAGTTGATTCGTCTTCGTTGTTCGATATATTGTTGTAACTATTTTGTCATTGCATTAAATAAGATATTGGGGAATAATGCGTTTCGTTGAACTGCGGCATTGTTCTGCTAAAAGTATAATGTATTCTTCTCGTCGTTTTAATCCATTAACAAGGTAAACGTTCATGTTTTATTGATGTACTGCTGCGGGATTAAAATAAAATATATAAGCATTTGTCAACAAGTTCGGTAAGATAAAATTTCAAATTACTAATTACAATTTCATATTGAAAGCAATTACCAAAGTACTTTTTTCACACAATTAGTTTGTTTTGAAATTGTCAGCAAATACCATAATGGGTTTAAAATGAGTATGTATTATTAATAATATAGAGTTTAATGATAATTGTATCATTCCCTTCTTCTCCCGCTCTGCTTTTTCTGAATTTACTCATCCATTTTCGAATTTGTATGCTTCAAAATAAGATAAAAATGTCACCGGGTTATTGATTTACTATAAATATTTTCCATCATTCGGGTGTTAATGTAAACACGATAGACGTACACAGCTGCTAACAGGATTATCCCATCGTGTGTTGTAGTGAATCTGCTTGCTCCATAGCAAATATGTTTAAAAATAGGACAGAGATTCGCTGAATTAATATTGAGAGCTATGTATAGTTTTACCCAGTCGGAACGGGTGTGTGGGTGTGTGTGTGGGTGTGGGGTGGGGGGGGGGTGGGGGGGGGAGCAAACACGTTATTAACCGACGAAAATATTTTTTTGCCGACGGTTGTGAATTTTCGACCCCATTTTTTATTGCGCTCAGGAATCTAAAAAGTAGTGGTGGTGGTGGTGGTCGGGGTGGTATCGTTATGAATTCGGCAGAGTGACGAATCGACCATTTTGAGCAAATTGAGTTATTGCATGCTTGTGATTATGTTTCAAGCGATCTTTCATTTCCACCAAAATTAATGATTAATCTTACTTCCCGACCTAGATAATGAAATTGTGAAATTAATGAACTTGACCAAAAGACGAATCGTATACTTAGCTGTACAAATCAGGTTGATCTATTGCATAGTATAGCTGGAAACTCCGGATTGTCAATATGTCCTATACTGTTATATTTGATACCAATGGGTAGCTATAGGTATCTTCTAACCAGTGGATTCAAAATAAGTACAAACATTTCCACACGATATCGCTTTGGCGTAATTATGTCACATAAAATTATACACAAAATGACTAATAATTTTTATAACTTATATACCAAGTTTTAGAATCTATAGCCTTAGGAAAACCAGTTATTGAATGCTGATTCGCTCCCCGCATACAACTCTTTGCGCAGCGGTGGACTCTCTTTTGGATTTAGCATAAAGCCCAATAGATGTAAATACCTGTTTTGAGGGATATATCGATTGTTTCAGAACATGTAGCTATTGAAAATTATCATTTCAAATGAGTTCAAAGTTCCATTAAAAGAAAAAAAGTGACTCTAAAAGTCAATTACAAAATTTGACTGTTTTTGAAAGGTCTTTATCTCAAAGATGGTTCTGTCGACACTTCCTAGTTGAAAGAAAGCTACTGGTCACATGAAATATAAGCAGTCATAGCTGATGTCACATTGTTGTTGTTGTTGTTGTTGTTGTTGTTGTTGTTGTTGTTTTGTTTAGAATATTTAACCGGACGAACCCCTTAACCAAATGACCTAAGCATAAATACTTACAAATTCAACAATCTGCGATATTAGCATTCTAAATGAAACAGTGGTTGTATGAGTATGATTACGGACTGGACGTAGTGAGATTGGTCCGTATGTTGTAAGTAAATTCTTCCATAAAACTTTGTCGGGACACTCAGTGTCTGGAACTGCTTCTGTAGAGATAGTGGAAAAGGAAATACAAAAGTATGTAAGTATTATAACTGTTTTAGTAATATCACGATCTATAAATGAACTTAAAACATTGTCTGTTGACTAGAATTTTAGACCATGTATACCCTGTTCTAAAATATATCAGTCTGGGTTTCACTCATGTAAAAGCTGTGCGTAGCACACCGCTGTTTGGTCCTATTAGAACATTGAGGGCGCTACTTAATTAAGCCTAATTTGCATATGGTACAGGTGGTAAAGACTTGTAAACTGCCATATTCGCCACTTGCACGGTTCCGCCATTATGCACTATGTGCGGGAGAGCCTCGAACTGGCAGCATACATGAATGGGAATTGAACCAGTCATATAACATTCTGTGTAAGGTTACGTAATTCTTCCTTTCATGTATGCTGCCAGTTCGAGGCTCTCCACATATATATAGTGCATAATGGCGGAACCGTGCAAGTGGCGAATAGAGTACGGATAACACGAACAAACTGTCAAATCATAAAGCAAATAAGCAACAATAAAAACGTTACTGTTTTGATCAAATAACTAGCGCCCTCAACTTCTAGATAAATAAATAAGTAGATTTATATGTAAAAAAAAAGAAAAATAGCATCATTAATAACGGCACCTTGGCATAGTGATTAGCTACAGGTGGACTGTACAAGATCCTCCTATAAGTACCATATATAATGGTAGATGATAAAAATTTTGCAGGGCAGGATTTACCAGTGGGCAAGATGGACCCGGGTTCGGGTCCAGGGTCCCCAAATATTTGGGGCCTCAAAATGAAGATCATCCCTTTGAAAGGTATTTATAAGCAAGTCATATTTGCCAAAAGAGTTGTATTTAATTGTAATTCCTATCACAGTATGGGTCGAATTTTGGCACCATTTCTGCACCTCAACTTCTGTAAATGCCAACAGCTTCCTGAGGTTTTTCCCAGTGGACCATCACCAGGGATCCTTAAGCGGGCCTCTGGAACTAGTGCTTCAACATCACCTCACGGGTATGTTTAGGTGCCTCCAAATTTCCACATTTGTCACCCATACAGGGGCAGCTTGGGACACCGACAATGTGCTGCAACTAGGCGCTATTTCTGGATAGTGAATTATTGTTAATGCCTGCTCCGCAGCTAAATGAAATGAATCGGCATCATTAATTGTATTTTGGTTTCAATTATTTAAAATATCATACATTAAAGAAATTTGACCACCTCGGGTTTATTTACGATTACGATATGCTTTGAAATATTTCATTATCGCTACGTTTAACCCTTTCACGCACCGTGTCCTCATATGAGGACGGATAATAAATGCACTAAGAAAAATGTATTAATACCCCCTCATCAATGTGCAATGTTGCATTACAATGTCAAGACAGGGCAGTACACACTCTGAGCTTTTATAAATGCCTACAGGCTCTGTTTACCCCCAGGCACATTTCTACAATTGGGGTTTTACAGCCATGCACTATTCTTTATGATCCCTGGATTTGGCCAAATTTGTTACCTGTTTTATGACGTAGGAAAGTGACTACAATTTTTTATTAGTATTTATAGATGTTATAGAACATAATGGAAACAACTATATTGTAACAAATATTTTAGAATACTTGAAAATAGTGAAAAACATGTGTCCTCAAATGAGGACACTGCGCCATTAATGGTGTCTTACTATAGCGCCCTCCGTCCTCATAAGAGGACACTGTGCATTTACAGATGTAACATTTACCATGGTGGTATAGGAAAATACATACATGTAGAATGAAAGAGGCCTACTACAGAGTGAATGTAATAATAATTGTATTTCAACTTGAGTTGTTGAACTCTAATTAGGCTAGGAATAACATCTAATTCTAATTTACAAGTTGTAATTCATGAAATCTAATTCACAAGTTGTAATTCGTAAACTTCAATGCATTTGTATGCATGTACATGGCTGCAGACAAGTCACATGTTTCTGTTTTTTGCCTGAATTTCTTATTTTGTAAAGTCCAATAATATTTCTACATCATTTTTAGCCCAAGTTATTTACATTTTACCCCAATTTCTCTATTATTTCAGAAAATGACTGAAGTCTTAAGTTTTTCTATGTAGATGTAGCATGTAAATATTTGTAAATATTGACGTCCTTGTTGCGCAGTGTCCTCATATGAGGACATGTGCATAATTAATTAATGGAACACCGCCCAAATAATTTGACACTGGGTATGTTCTTGTAATCCCTTTAGATGTAAAATAACACAATATAAAAATGTTTGTGAATTTAAAACTTAATTCGTGCATGAAATGGTTTTAATGCCATTGCTGACTTAACTTCTGTCCTCAGTGAATAGAGATAATGGCTGGATGAGATGTATTCACTTTATGAGACTGTGCTTACTCTATAATTCAAAGGTCATTTTTGTTTGGAGGCCCTGCGCGGGCAAAGTTTACCTTAGATTTATTTACCTCAAATTTATGTATGCTGAAAATGTGAGATGCTGTAATAGATGTGTGAGTATTTGGTTTTGTGTATTTCTATCAAAATATGTTTGCGTTTTTCTGTTTTATTTTCGTTTGAGATGTTCAGACACATTTTAAACACCTGATAAATTATTAATATCCTCAAACTTAACGTCATTGGAACGATTCATTTCATCATGTCATGACACAATCAGTGTGTTTATAGTGGGAGCAGGTGTACGGTACACATAAAGTCTATCCAGTCCGGACACTTGCCAACTATAAACCCTAGCCGTAACGGGATATACCGTATTATGATATCCTTCTAAATCGAAGGATATTGGCGCGAGATATTTGCACTATAAACATACGAGGCTAAATTGTGTACTCTATAACCGGGAGTTGCAGCATCTTCATGATGCGTTGAATTAAAACAGAAGCTACCGGTTATTAAAACAGAAGATGCCGGTTCTTCGCCATGATCACACTGTTGAAGGGGCTGTTTACAGTTTAAGTTCGCGCCACAATATTTACACATTCCATGTGCTTTAAAGGTGTGACCTCCGGGGATTGTAGATCTACGGTAATGTTAGATGGTACATGATTTGTGCGGTTTAAATGTGTGACCTCGGGTCATTGCAGATCTACGGTAATGTTAGATGGTACATGATATGTTCGGTAACCTTTGCCTCACTATAATTTATAGTATAAACAACAAGAGTTTCTGTATACATAAAAGGACTACACGATGTACTCAAAACTCGGTATATTCACTATAACATTACAGGTACACTAGCATCATGTTTTTTTCTATATATTAAAAAAAACCCACCAACATTGACCTTTACATCAGTGTGTTTTAATGTTTTATACATGCATTTTGCGTTCGACTGGCTTAGGACGGAAATTAAAGTGATATGTGAAAGCTTGAGTGGATAAAAATTTAACACTTTACTTATCTTTTTCAAATATGAAACCAAGTGTAAATAATAATACACAAGAAATAACCTAAAGCATTCAGAAGGTGAACTGTCCGCAAATATTATATTCAAAGAAAACGCAGATCATTATTCCACAAACTAAAAACTATTTTTATGCGGCAATTGTTTAAATATTTAGAAACATACTATTATGGGCATCATAATCATCTCAAATTATTCAATTACGAGTTGTTGTTTCTCGGGGGTTGCCTCAATTTAACTACCTTATACAAGTATTTTAGGCGCCTTTCTCACATTTTTTTCTAAAGTAACCCATCGATCTCTTCGTATAATGTACTCGACGTTCTGCTAACATAGCATATCAAATGGGCTATTAAAGTTGAAAGTCATACACCCCGTACACTGGTGTCGTAGATTTCAAAAACAGTCAACCATTCAGGTAACCCCTTTTAAAATTCACCGTCTTTTATAGGGAGGTGTATGGATTCCAACTGTAATAGCCAAATATGACATTATTGATCCACATGACTGCAGATTTATCAAAATTGCTATTGCCGCTTCAGTCCCATCGAGTTACATTCGCGTGAAGTATATACATACCGTGCACAATTTAATCAGCAGTCTTCTCTTTCGCACTGTAGGAATGTTATGCGTTGATAATTTTTAAATCATATGAAAGCATTTCAACGTGTTAAAATAAAATAAACACTCTTATACGTTTAATTGAAAATCATGATTATAAATGAAAACATCCGTGTGTTGATTGTAATATACCTATTATGATGTTTTAAAACAATTTGCCTTCAGATTTGATGTAGTAAGCCACATTCAAAGTTATTTTCTTCTGAAAATAAATATCGTACAAAGAATGTTGTAGGTAAATATCTAAGGAATCTTATTTTAATAATTATGTTATTCTGAGCCAAAGGAAACCTTTGTTGCTAATGTTGGGAATTATTTACTACATTCGAGCACAATGTCTATTTTGTTTTTAATTTACTTCATTTTGGAAAGATTACCATCAACAGATTTCGTTTAAATTTCGGATACGCGTTGCTAAGAAATTAGATAACTAATGCGGATAATGTAAAATGGGATCATAGTGGTTCCTGATTTCCTTTATGACTTAATAAACTTGGTGAGTGTCAGTGCTTTGGTTAAAGTGTTTCTATTTTCAATGTTGCGTTATATTTGTAATTTTAACTGCGACGTTATTTCACTGCAACCTAATAAAGCCGTATATAAAAAGTTTCTCCGACTAAACTACAGAAATGTAGGAAAATGGTATTATCTTGTCGTCACTATTACCATCAGATTATATAGTTTTTCATGAGCTTCAATTTTGTAATGTTTGTACCTATTTTATCTTTGTTTGTTTTTTCAAATCCTAAATTGAATTGTAAGGGTATATTTCTATATCCATCATATGCCATTTCAATATGTATCCAATAAAAGACAAACTAGACACAATTTCAAATTGATGCCTCATTATGATATTACATGTTGTTCAAATATCCAGTAGATAGCCCCACGGGTTTTTACATTCCCATGACTTGTTATGCAAGTATAGGTAATTTATGAACGTTGCTATCACAGAATTTAAACATGCCTCATTTTAGCAAGGTATTATATTACCTGTAGATAAACTTGTAATGATGCAAGTTAAGGCTATGCGAGGTGTAAATTTTTCGTTTCGTTTCTGGAGATTTCTCGATGCTTATAATTATAATGAGCCATTGAAAATATATACACGCTTTAAAAATCATTACACTTTTGAACAACCCAATTTATTTGAGGGGGTCAACAAACTTTTCTTAAACTGGGAAATTATGGTCTTCCATTAAATACGTTGAGCCGTTATAGTTCATGGCGCTGTGTGTTTTGAGTAAATTTTATGGCATCATTACCCCTAATAATAAAACTAGAAGTGTTACCATTTTTCTACACATGCACCCTATGATTCCCACGAGGGGTCGAATGTCATATTTGGAGATCTTTTTGCATATCTTCAAAACTAAGCATCATGGGCGGCTACACCATGGTCACGGGGGTGACACTAAATTCACGGTTATTCTATTAAGCACGCAAACCTATGACAAATCCCGCTGGTTTGCTTGGTAGAAAATGAGTCCAGTTATCGATCGGTTATGAATATTTATGTTCGTCCCCTTGATCATGTTAATTACGGTTGACAAATAAAGCCGCCATTCAGTTTTGCGAACTTTGTATGTTCAATGCGAGTACCAAGCTTGAAAGTGCGCCCGCTTTAATAGCTGAGACCACTGACCTCCACTGACCTCGTTTGTTTTTGTTTCCTCGTGTGATGATAAATATCATTCAATCTATAGTTATCGGACGTACACGTTGTATTACCGCCCTAAGCAGTTTGTTTTTAAAAGCAAGTAAATAATCATTACTCGCCGTTCTATTTGATCTTGTGCATTTCCCAAATCACGTAATAAATTGAAACGCCCTCAATTGAGCTGAGGCCACTGATTATATAATCACCCGAGTGTTTTGAATTTGGATTTATACACTACAGCGTGTAAGCCGGTTAGTAACTAATATTAATGAAGTGACACACTGATGCACGGCGTTAATATAGCACTTGTACATTGCACTGATGTCACTTGCTGAATTACGTGTAGGCCTACTCATAGTATTTAAAATCTATGGCCTACTACTGAGTTTAAGTCTATCAAAAGAATGATTGAATGATTTTGGAGATTATCCCCGTAGATTATCAAGGGCTGTGTAATAATTCTGAGCCGGGGAGGGGGGGGAGTAGAAGGGTGATTTTTTGCACACCATGTTCATGGTAGGCCTATGCCTATTAAATAAAACGCTCTAAAAAAGGCTTAGGATAACAGTAGGCCTACTCGTCCGGAAACGCTTAAATATGCAAATTGTCTTTTGAACAAAAACAAATTCTTCGCCTGTTTAATAGGCCTATGGTCAATAATGAGTAAAAAATCGGTTTTGTTCAAAAAAAAAGTTTCTTACTGTAAGCCTATAGGAGGGCCTATTAATTTAAGGGCTGGGTATGAACGTTTGGACAGTATTTATTTTGGGACATCAGAGCACATCAGACATATCGAATTGCATTCTGAATACGAAGAATGTCATTCTGATATCAAATAATTTTGATTTTTGAAATTCGCAATTTAATACACATTTTATGGCAAATCATTAAAATTGATATTTTTGATATTTAACAGTACTTGAAGTAAACTTTATAAATCTGATGATTTATACTTAAAGTGTATGTAGGTGGGATGAAAAGCCGACGATCAATTGAAAATTTTGACCTTTCGTATTGAAGATATGGATTTTTTTCCCCAAAACACCAAAAAAAATTGGTCTTTTGGGAAAAAAATCATATCTTCAATATGAAAGGTCAAAATTTTCAATTAACTGTCGGCTTTTCCTCCCTGCTACATACACTTTAAGAATATATCATTAGATTTATATAATTTACTTCGAGGACTGTTATATATCAAAAATTTGAAAAATATCAAATTTTTATAATTTGTCATAAAATTTGTATTATATTGTGATTTTCAAAAATGAAAATTATGTGATATCAGAAAGACATGCTTCGTATTCAGAATGCAATCGATAGGTCTGAGGTGCTCTCTCATGTCCTACAAAAATACTGTCGAAACGCAATAAACGCTCATTTTAGATCCCTTAAGGTTTGCGGGATCGGATCCCAATAATTTGGATGTGCAACGAGGGGTGGGGGTGTCACAATTTTATTTGCAGATAAGCGATTTTTGGCAGGCCGGTGGGGGGGGGGGGCATTTTTTGACACGCCGTTTGGAAATTTTATCCCCGGGGACCCATAATGAAAAAATGTAATGTAAAATTTCCGAACGGCCCGCCAAAAATCGCTCAGCCTGCCAAAAATCGCTTGCACCCCCCTGTCGGTCCGCCAAAAATTCTTAGCCCTCCCCCTGCACATGCCAACTTTTTGGGATCCCAATTTGCGGGTATCATGCGGTATGGCTTATTTTGTTGCGAGCGCAGCGAGCAGGAAAATTTGCATATTAAAGCGTTTCCGTACCGTACTGATTTCCGAAGCCTTTTTAGAGCGTTTTATTTAAAACGCACCCCATGGATGTGTGCCAAAAATCGCTTCCCCCCCCCTCGGCTGGCCAAAAATTGCTTGTCCCCCTTGCGGCTCGCCAAAAATTCTTGCGCCCCCAATTTTACCCTCCCCAGGGCTCATAATTATTGCACAGCCCTAATGATTTCAAAAGAGAAATAGGCCTTTTATGAAAACAAAACAAATACCGTTTACAGATAGAATCAGCCCTAAACGAAATGGGACATCTATTGCATTGATTTTTGTTGCACAACTTTTATTTATTTATCTAATAATTAATTAGTTAATTAATGAATGAATGTATGAATTAATTACTTAATTAATTTTTTTATTAATTAATTAATTAATTAATTAATTATTTAATTAATTAATTAATTAATTAATTAATTAATTTATTTATTTATTAATTTATTTGCTTGTTTATTTATTTATTTAATTTAGGCCTATTGAAGTAACTCAGCTCTTAAACATTTCACGTACTCACTTGCAACGGCTCAACGAATTAATCAATAAATCAATTCTTCAAGTTATCAATCAATCAAACAATAACAATATTAATAATTATATAATATTCAATTTCGATCAATAGACTTATCAAACCACCAAACAATGAAACAATGAACTGATCGACCAATCAAGTTGTCGATCAATTTTAATTTTATGACTTGTGATGACGTGAGACTAAATGACTGACAGATTGACTGATTGATATGTTGATGTTTGGATTGATTGAATGATGAATTGATTGATTGATTGATTGATGATTGATTGGTGGAATAAAGTGTGAAGGTATAACAGGTAAATGAATGAATGCAAGAGTGATTGAGAGAAGGGAGTTGATTGGTTGAAATAAAAATAAAATAAATGCGAGCAATAAATTGCCATTTTGAAGTTAAAGTGAGACAGGTGTCAAGAGAAATCCAAAAATCATCATTATATAAATGTGTTTTTCATTATTAGACACATTAACATAATGCACTTTTGATAATACATTAAACAAAATTTTAAAAGTTATGCAAATCGGATAAAAAGATTTAAAAACAACGTTTTTTTTTAAATTTTCAAACGCGTTTTTTACACATTTCATTTTTTCACCATATTTCGACCTGAGATAAAATGTAGCTCCAAAAGTATACCCACCATAATAGGCCTTAAAACTTTGCATATATTGTCTTTAGACTATTTTCTACTGCATGCACCTACAATCACATTGATCTATCTGGGACATTTATAAAAATATTTGGTCAAATTTACAAAATTTAAATAATTTAAATAATATTGTTCATGATATAATTAATTTTGTCATAAGAATGAGATTAATTTTAAGTGAGTCAGTGATGAAGTGAGTATAAATGTTAGTGATTAAATAATAAATAAATAAATAAATAAATAAATAAATAAATAAATAAATAAATAAATAAATAAATAAATAAATAAATAAAAAATGATAAATAAATAAATTAATAAATAAATAAATTAATTAATTAATTAATAATAAGTAAATTATAGTATAGACAAGTTATTGTAATATATTTTTTTCCAATAGAGGCGTAACATTCTGTTTCAAAATATTTATTTAAATTTATTTGATTATTTTCTAACTTTCTTTAGAGCAAAGACAAATATTTTCCCTTTTCTCTAGTAGAGCTTTCTCCAATTTGAGCCCTAAATAGAACTCTGCTTCTTTTATTATTGATTTAATTTCACGATTTATTCCATTGAGCAATATCAAGGATTAAAATCACACGTCTCACATCAGATAGTTACTTGGCTTAGAGGTCGTACGCTGTGCCTTTCAACCGAGAGGTACCGAGATCGATTCCCGCCTCCGCCTACTATTTTGTTCAAGACTGGAAAGAATGAAGCTTATTTGACTTTACAACACTAAATTATTCATGGCTTACCCTAAGTGGTGGTGTAAAGTGCTACCCGTAAACATGAATATGAATTTATAACACAATGGCTAATTTAAATAAGAATGCGGCCTCATGCTAATTAGGGAGTGCCTCTTCCTATCAATTATTCCATGTTATTCGCTACTTGCACAGTTCCGCCATTATGCACTATGTGCGGGAGAGCCTCGAACTGGCAGCATACATGAATGGGAATTGAACTAGTCATAACGTTCTGTGTAAGGTTACATAATTCTTCCTTTCATGTATGCTGCCAGTTCGAGGCTCTCCCCGCACATAGTGCATAATGGCGGAACCGTGCAAGTAGCGAATGGTGTTAAAGACGTGCCGTATAGGCTGATCATCATCATCAGTCGGCTGCGGAGCAGGCGACTACAAGCTTTCTCCAACTAATGCGATCTTAGGCAAGCGAAACAATTTTGTTTGGCTGCAGCATCCCTTCAGTATCTCCCAGGATGTGCTGGACATACTGTAAGTACAGTGTACGCGGCCGTCCCGGTTTCCTTTTCCCATGTGGTGGAATATAAAGCGCATATTCTTTCACAGGCTCGCCATCTTCAAGACGCAACATATGGCCGAGAAATTTAAGTTAATGAATCTTGACTCTGGCAACCAGTGGAGTGGTGTTGGTCAGGTTGTAGATGGTTTCATTTGGAATCCGATCCACACGCTTGATGTTTAACATGACTCTGTAGCAAGATGTTGCAAATGCATTGATCTTTTTTTTTTTTTTTTTGGTAATTACCAATGACTCGCACCTGTACAGAAAGACAGTAACACACGTTGTCTGAAACAGCTTGATTTTTGTTTCGATTGGCAGGGACGGGCTTCTCCAAAGGCGGTCCAGTTTCCAGAAAGCTGCCCAGGCTAGTGCTTTTCTTCTTTTTAGGTCTCCAACACTAGAGCCCATCTTGAACCCAAATACTTGAAGTCTGTGACATGGTTGATGGTACTACCATAGACTTCAAGTGCTGGTTGGGCGTTACAGTTTGCAGTCATATATTCTGTCTTAGGTGCGCTGATGACAAGGCCTAGATCTGAGGCTGATATAGTGTTGTGAAAAAAATGATGTCCCAGAAGACCCCATTCTTTCTCAACCCTACCCCTCTTAAACGTTTCATTTCGGTAACTTTGGAATGCTAAAAATACAATTTATTTGAATTGTATTTTGACAGGCTCCACACTGTAACTGCTCAATAAAAAAATAACTTTACACACAAATTTTTTCAGCCAATTGGCACACAGGAGAGTAGACACACCTACATTGGTTCTTTTGTCTGATTGCTTCTGACCTCGAATGACCCCAATTTTCATTCAACTGGTATGAAACTTCTGTCCATTAGTTTTTCAAATTTTTCAAATTAGATTCAAGCTTAATATCTTATCTTTCTAACAGTACCAATCATATAGGTCAACTGTTACCCCAAATCGTCGACTTTCTTGTTAAAATTGTGCATGTAGAAAAGTTAAAAATATCACATGAGACCACAAACTGCATCTCTGACAGTATTGATTTATGCAAATTTTCATTCACAACAATATAAACTTTATTGACTAAGTGGATTAAGTCATGGTCATAAACGTGTAGAGCTATTGATTTGACTCAACCGCTGCAAGGTCGTGACCTACTGTTCACTACATTTATATTTTAACATTTATAATAATGTAATAAATATTTATTTAGTTTTATTTAAAGGGGCACTTCGTGATCCACAGCCTCATCCCCCCACTTTTCTCAAAAAAAGTTGAGATTTTTATATCACTGGAAACCTCTGGCTACATAATTTTTATGTACAAAATATTTCTTGCAGATTAATTCGTTTAGCAAAGATATCGTGAAATTTGGATTTCGTTCTGGTGCACCAGAACGAAATTACAACGTATTGTCTATGGAGCAGTGTAATACACATAATCATGCATAACTCGCAAACGCAATATCGGAATCAACTGAAATTTTGGGAATATGCTTTTTTCGTGATATGAACTGAAAAATGTCATAAAAAGAGGATGCTAGGATCACGAAATACTCCTTTAAGTGCTTTGACAGTATATTAAAAATAATTTGAGTTTATTTTTATATTATTTAAAATATTATTTAAAAACTCATGCAAAATTGAGAATTGTTTTGTAATAATTATTATAAATACAAGTGTACGAGCCTCATGACTTTTAATATACAGTCAGTATAGGGACGGACTAGTTACACTGTGGGCTCACACCATCAGGTATCATAGATTATTTAATTGGATTATTAAAAATATCAACTGTGTTTGCTTGGCTTGCGGCATATTTCCTGATTTTGAATTAATTTTGAAATAAATTACATGCTGGAGGTTGCTTTCCAGTATTCAAACGACCCGACAAGGATATTATATGTTACTGCTCCTTTAAAAGTAAACAATTTCTTTATGCATGGTAAACATAATTATGACCCTGTTCAAAGTCATTGTGCTCAAAAAAAGAAGAGTCACTGTACTTACCGCCGCGGCCCGCGGGAAAATAAGTTGCTCTCGAATAAACATTTCAAGCTTTTCCTCATAATCAATACTATTTATCATGGAAATTATTTTCGTGATTATGGATGTCCACTCTTTGTGATAATTCAAAACCATCGTCTTTCAATGAAAACTATACTAGGCCTACTATGGTTTCGACTTTGATTATGAAATCACAATACTGTTTGGTGCCAGACAAAAGAATGTTTTGTGTTAAGTGGTAAGTTTTATGTCTGAATTACATAAAAATGTTTGAAATTCATATGAATATGAAAGGAAAACAATTAAATTGATTTCATCCCACCTTCTTTGCACCTAAATGCAAACGTGGGCGTCAGATATTTAAAAAAAAAGCAACTCATGCGCTGGTAATTCCGACCTTGAACGGAAAGGCTGTATATTGAACAACTCTGCGTTGACTAAAACAGTATTCAGACTTTTTATTGTACGTAAAATGTTGTATGTAACATATCTACGTTGTTTAATCTATTGCCATTCTATTTCCAGTAATGTTTAAGTTCTAACGAATGTTTGATGACGTAAAATCGATAATATATTTCTGCTAGATATTATATTTAACATATTATCGATTTTTCGTCATCAAACATTCGTTAGAACTTAAACATTACTGGAAATAGAATGGCAATAGATTAAATAACGTATATAGATATGTTACATACAATATTGTACGTCTAATACTTGGAGTCTGTGGAGCGCTTAAAACTTTGTCTAAACTACTGAACTGGAATATGTGCACTATGTTCCAAGGATAAGTATGCACCCGAAAAAGTCACTGTTTGTCATTCCACTGTGAATTCCCAGTTTATTATCATTTGTCTTCTACGAGGGTACCCTTTATTACCAGAATAACCCATTTTTCAGAAGGTGTGACATTATCCGAGTTTTTCAGTGCTTAAAATGGCGGAAAGACAGCAATTCGTGTCAATCTTAAGTCCACAAAATGTCCAGATGCATATAGAATGATTACCATATGGTTTAATTGGTTTCTGCAACATATTAGGAAATTGGTTTCAAAAATGGTTGCTTGGAAGAAAATAACGGAAAACTCAAAAATTTCAATTGCAATGATTAAATCCCATGTTCACCCCCATCAAGGACACAGTGATAATTTGAAGATTATGTTAAAACACGTAATGAACACATAAAACAGTGTTTTGGTATCAAGGTCATGCTTTATGGGTAAACCACGTGATTTTTATTTTTATGAGTCCAGCTCACCAAGATATCAAAGGACACTTGTATTCGTAGGCTTTGATTTCTTCCATCTGTTCCCTCATGCTTTCTGGAATAAAGTTGTATCATCTTCTTCAAACGAATATCCGTCATTCCGCTATTGTAGCAGTCAATTTAACTCAATCCATAAGGCGTTCGACTGTGGTGCGAGAGGTTGCGGGTTCGAAACCTGGTGGTGCCTAGTATGCTCACGTGAAAAAAATTGAGTTAGCTTGAAATTCCCCTGGACAAGGAACTCACTGCTAATTTGTCTCGTTGTAACCCGTACGAAACTCGGGGAGCTGATCCTGGTTGCGATGGTTATTTAAGGGTGTGCGCTCTTGAAGCAGCAAAGTCCCTGATTTGATGTTTAATGGTTTGTGGAATGATGTGGGGCCGTAGTGGCCAGCGACAACCTGTAAAGTGTGCTGAGGCTTGTGGATCAACGTCTACGCGTTGTGCCTGTGCGTAGCGCACTATAAATCACTGCGCTTCATCTTCTAATCACTGTTTAAGTACGCACATTATGTCACTACATTGAAAACCTTTAAATTGCTGTAAAGCATAAACATTAATTCAACAGAATAGTGTACCAATGCTCACTTAACAGTTTGCCTCTGTTGCAATAGGTCTGTGCTGTGTGTGTAGTTTCTAGCTATTATTCTAAAAGACATGTTGTATATTATGCAACCATTTATGCCTTTGACATTTAATATGTTATTGAAATGGTAATGACATAGTCGTCTTACCGTTTACAGAGATACACGAGTTTAGACAAAACAATATTACAATTTTAAATCAGTGGCTACATAGACTCGATCAATAAAGCTTACGTATGACTTGTTGAATTGTATTTTGACAGGTGTTATTTTATGTGTGTGTTCATGCGTAATTTTAGATTTGCTATCATTTGCAAGAATTAAAATATTGAGTTCTAAAATATAAGTTCAAAAATTATTTTTAATCAACAGACACCTATGGATCCAGTTTTAGCATCGAGTATTTACAAACATCACACTGTTTGTTTGTTTAAAAGGAAAGTCCGTGAGGACACCACGCTTAGGCCCAGATGGGTAAAAAATGCATAAGCATACTGTCCTGTATTGTCAATGCTTTATGGACCGTATTGTTTTTACGGTTCAACAATGACAGTTCGTTAGTTATTTAGTATCCTTTGGGAGTGGCAAGATTGTAATTCCGTAACGCCCTGTCCGTCATCACGTTAACATTTTACAATAATAAATTATACAGTTTTGTTAGGAACCAAAGGTGGAAGAGACATCGATTTCAGAGGCACCAGGATGCAGGTTTCCTTACCGATATGCATATTTGTCAGCAGCTCAAGTTTCGTCCATTCTGGGTGTCAATTACGGAGAGCCGACCAAAAGCGAACTTCCTATGCCACAAAAAGGTCACGGTCATCCGGGTTGAGGTTCTTCAAAAATATTGTACGGGATGTGCCATGCAGACTTTCGGTTGCTGACTTTCTCTAAACATACTTTTTGTTGTTTTCTATCATTTTTTTACGAAAAGCGCCCAAATATCCCCCAATTTTGCATAAATGCGTTCAAGGGCATTTTTATCCGATTGGCCCATTGGTCTTCACCTAGTAAAACCCACCCATAAATTATTCATAGTTTGCTTGGGAACGATTTATTATCATTAAGTGATCACATATCCCTTTAAATGATAAAATTGTATTACTTCCAAATTGAATTGCTTCGGGACAACTTGGTTTTGTTACCTTCAATTAAGGGATCTGGAATGAGCGTTTTGTGCGTTTCGACAGTATTTTTTTTGTGGGGCATGAGAGCACATCAGACATATCAAATTGTATTCTGAATACGAAGAATGTCTTTCTGATATCATATAATTTTCATTTTTTGAAATTCACGATATAATACAAATTTATGACAAATTATAAAAATTTGATTTTTTTCACATTTTTGATATATAACAGTCCTCGAAATAAATCTAATGATACATTCTTAAAGTGTATGTAGCTGGGAGGAAAAGCCGACGATCAATTGAAAATTTTGACCTTTCATATTGAAGATTTTTTTTTTTTTTTTTTTTTTTGTAAAAAAAAATCCATATCTTCATTATGAAATGTTAAAATGTTCAATTGTTTGCCGGCTTTCCATCCCACCTACATACACTTTAAGTACATATTATCAGATTTATAAAGTTTACTTCGAGTACTGTTAAATATCAAAAATATCAATTTTTAATCATTTGCCATAAAATGTGTATTACATTGCGAATTTCAAAAATCATTATTATTTGATATCAGAAGGACATTCTTCGTATTCAAAATGCAATTCGATATGTCTGATGTGCTCTAATGTCCCACAATAAATACTGTCCAAACGTTCATGGTACCCGCAAAATATTACACCTTTTGCAAGAATCTGCAACAAGCTATTTTAGAATGTACCAACAACTTCTAAAGTGAGGCAAAGAAGGGGTTTTGGTGCGGGTGGCGTGGGAATTTTGTAGGTGTGGGGTGTACTCGTGCCCCGGGAGGGGTATGCGGGTAAATGGTATAGTTTTTAAAATAATAGCACTTATTATAATCTCACCAACGGCACTTTACAGATAAAATATCGATACAATTATTTAAGGTCATAGCACCGACAAACATAGTAATTGTATAACCCAAAAGTCTTTTAATTACCGAGTATTTTTTTTCCATTTCATCAAATATATCAAAATTTTGAGCCCATAAATAATCAACAGCATGAGTTGAAATCATGTTTTTGCCTGTTTAACCTTGTGCATCTATATATAAACAGCAAGCTCATACTGCTAAAATATTGTAAGAGCTTGTTACTTGTAAATTATTTTCCAAAATTAGCCAAAAGCATTCGATGTGCAAAATTTAAGAATTATTCTCATCCTCCACAACATAATATCATTATGTAATAGAATATATATGGTATCATTGAACTGCGCCTTGTAAATTGAGACGGATTCATTGACTTGTAATCCCCATAATTGATCTTGATGGGAGACATATTGGAATTCTCCTTCACAATAAATCTTACCGGTGGCTGCGGCAAGTTATTCTATGATTCTTTTATCATTTACTTCATGAGCGCCAAGTCTCTTCAAACAAGTCAATGGTGTCTGCAGGTGAAAATGCCTTGGAAAATGTTACTCTTGCATAACAACTACAGTTGAAATTCATGTTGCTTTGACTTTCATAACAAAGTAATAGCTTTATATCTCAAATAAAATATCAGCTTGCAATTTTTTCCAGAACAACAACCTTGAACAGTGGTGTTCACATACCTAAAGCACTTTACAAAATTTCGGTAGGCCTACATCTTTACGATTTTTGTTCACTTTACTTACAGGTGCTTCCCTTCACATATCATTATATTCTCAAAATGAATGTACAGCCTTCGTAATGTGAGTATAGTATAGCATAAATACGAGGGTTTAGGGCCAAACGGTCTTATCTGCAATAGCTGCCCTATAGACATTGTGACAGTTTCTGCATTCTATATTGTACGCAATGCAAAAATATGACACCTGGGGCCTATTTCACTAAACGCATCTTAATGGAACAGTTCTTACGAGTCAAAAGATCGGTCGTACACTAAGACGGGTCTTACTCACGTCTAATACGAGTTTGTGTTTCACAAAACTGTTCTTAGCTAAGTCTTGTCTACGACGTATACGAAATAATTTAACTCCGCGAGTTTGAGACTACGAGTCAGATATTTGTGACCTTTGACCTCATCTAAAAGTTTTGCAGTCTGGTCGACTCGAGTGCTGCTGTCTGATCTGACTACTAGAATACTACTCATTGTACTGCTTTTGAGTTGATTGCCTAATAACAGAAGAGAATGGGGAAGGTATGATATTATTTACTTTCGCAAGTTAATGTAGATATAGTAGAAGACAGTTGTGAGAAAAAATGACTGTCAAATAGTAACTTTGTTTCGATTTTAAATGTGTGATCTTGGTGATCAAAAGTTTAAGCTTATTTACCATGCATGTTTACCGTACCGATACTCATTGCATGCATGCAATCCATGCATGCATGTACCGATTGTACATGGCCCTTCGCATCTAGCCTTTGTATTCTCTCGGTCGGGCTGACGTCACAAAGGGGAAATAGCCTTGTAAAACCAGTGTACGCATGTGCAGCGCATGTGCAGTTCCCCTTTCTCGAGCTGGTTGCTAGGCGCGCGCTTGTGCAAAGGGGACAAAGGGGACAATGTTCCCGGATGTCCGACCGAGTGAATGGCGAGCCACAGCGATCCTGACTCACGTACATCATCATGCGCTCGTGCTGCGCGAAAGCTTCGGAGCTGGTATTACCGATTTTGCATGAAGCTCTTTTACGTCAGAATTGAAATAGTTCATGTAGTTAGGCCCTATTTAAAACAAAAATGTTGGAAAAAATAAAGCTTGTCCGATGGAACAAAAGGTATGTTTGTACAGTTGAAAACAATATGGGGTTCCCCTCAGTCCGAAACACCATCAGTCCAAACCACGCTAGTCCGATTTTAGATAAGGGCTAAAGGATAGGGTTAGATTTTAGGTTAATACATGTAGCGTTATGCACATGTCAACGTATTCCCCCAGCCCTGGGGACCCGGTACTGGTGGGGACTTCCCCGGCAGCGTGACATCCCCGGCACTGACCTCATTAAAGTCCCTGCCTACGGGGCATAAATTTTCTGTACATCCCCGCTATGACTCTGCCCCTGCTAGCCGGGCTACAGCAGTAGTCAGTATGACAATCCCGGCACAATTCCTTTCAGGACCCCATGGGCCGGGACTTGTGTCAAAACAATGTACAATCCCGGCTAATAAACGGTACGGTATACGGAAATTTCTTTGTTTGTTTGGGTTTTTTTTGTGAAATGCTACTCAATTTTGAAATAATATCATCAACACATACCTAGATAGAAATATGAAATATATAGACCTATCCTGATCCATCACAAACTTTTTCATCTATTAATGTCAGCAAACCATTCGATGACTAGCAACAGGAAAGTTATGAATCTTTTTTACATCAATCTCGAAGGACAATTTCCAATGGTAGTAGGCCTACTCTTAAATAGGTATGTTCATAAAATTTTGAAGTTCAATATTTTTAGCTGAAAGATCTTTCATTTGAAAGAGAATCAAATTACCTAAACAATAAGGGGTCAATCATGTTTCTAGTGCATAGGCCTATACTTTTGAAGTTACAGACAAAAATGGTGTCATCAAATTGTTCAAAATTTTGTGTGTGAAATTGTGACAGCAGGCACATGTAAAATGTACACTACTGTATGTGACCCCAGATGACCTCCTATTCTTTATTGTAAGAAAGCTGTTTTGGATGGCCTTGATTTACACACAAATTGCTTTTGCGCTTTAACGAGTGTCCACTTGGTGGAATATAGATTGCACTATGTGATAGCTTATGAATCCATTATTATGCCAGTACCAACATAAGTCAACATCACTTAGGTTTTGGTTGTCAAAATTAATTTTTAGTAATTTTTTCCATTGAGCCCTATAGTAAAGCCATTTTTGGACCGTACAGGCACATTCCACTTCCCTATGGACGAATAGCGCCACCTATAGTATGTGATGTGAGCCTGACTATCTTAAATGGTCAAACACAAAATTGCGAGCCCTATGATTCTCCAATGGCGAATCACTTTCAGCCATCTTGGACTACTTCAAGAACAGTACTGCCGCCGTGTGACGTCAGGGGGCTAAGGGGCTTAATAGCGGAATGAAAAGCAACCATGAATAAGATGCACTCTCAAAAATTTAGGGATGAGTTTTTTGTCGGGACGATTGTATTAAAAGTAATTTCATTTGACACAATGGATTTCAGTACAATTATTCAACTTTTGTGAATAAAACTTCAATTTTTTTTCTTGGTTTATTTTTAGCCGAATGGCAAGCATCGGTATTTCACGCAATGCGCACAGCAGCTGTCACAGTCACGCAAAATGCTATTTCTTACTATTTTTTTTATGTATTTTAATAACGAGCTTTTTTATAACCAAACTTCTACATGCAGGTAGGCCTACTATTATAAAACAGGGCGTGATTTGTTTTAAAAACCGGCTCGCCACCTGATGAGACCAGTGTATTTTTGTGTCTTTATTTTGTACACAGCAAGACATCCGTTGTAAAAACATGCAAAGGCCTATGGAAATATTCCATCAACCACCCAAGCAGGATTTTCCTCTTTAGGCCTAGATACCAACTGCGAAAGACGGGTAAATCGGCGGAAAAAAACATAGGCCTACTCCCATATTTTACATCTTTTTCGCTACAAAATACTGAAAATCCGTATACTACTTGGCATGTCTGGATCATACAGTGTAATAAAATCGAGATCAGATGGTGCCGGCAGCTGCAGTAGGCCTACTAGAAAATACTTGTGGTATACTGATGTTTTTTAAATGGTGTGACTTCTTCATGAAAGTCCCCGCTATGTCCCGGCAGTGCGGGAAAAAAAAAGTGTACACCCCGGCAAAAGCCCCCGCTAACATGAATGATTGGCCCGGTATAGCGGGTATGATCTACTGTACATCTAACTTCCCAATATCGGCAGCAAGTGTGATCCAATCATTTTATTTATTTGCCAAAACGCCTTGATTTAAATCACTCCGATTGAAATCATTGATTTAAATCACAATTTAAATCACTTGATTTTTTTTTAAATCACTGTTTTAAATCAACTTTTTCCATTTTTTACCATTTTGATACTTTCTTAAATTGATTGTTTGAACATTCCTAATATTTCTTCATCTTTTGGATACAATTAAAATACCTCTATGATGTCAATTTATCTATTGCCAAAAATTCATCTGCAAGGTGCAAAATTAAACGGGTTTTTCCCCCTATATATTCCCTCAGTATCATTGGGGCAGCTATTCATTATTTATGTTATAATTATCTATTATTATATCATTTTTTAAATTTATTTCTTTTATAAATTTAAATTTCAGGATAAGAGAGCTTCAGAGTCAGACAAACAGGGCCATGGCAAAAGAATCAAAGGGAAGGATTATAGCGAGAATGAAGTTCAGGCGCTGTTGAAATTTGTGGAAGCAAATAAGCCTTTGCTTTTTGGCAATGGTGGGAAAGGTAGCAGCAAAGAGGAGAAGGTAAAAGCAAGGTATGTGCATATTTATAAATGTACACTTGGGTTCATCATCATGAGACCTGTTAATTTGAAAGTGTAATTTAAATTTTCTACCAACCATAGTAAATGTGTTCCACTATCCAAATAAATGACTCATGCCAATATTTGGTGAAATCCAATTTATTTCTATGGATTTATTTAAATATCATAATGCCGATGCCATTCCCACCTCCCTGCATCTAAGATATTCTAGCGGGGGGGGGGGGGGGGCAGGGGCTATAGGCGCCAATTTTAAGGGGTGGGTAATTGGGTTCAAACAATATGAAAAAGGGGGTCAATGGGTGTAATATGTTGAAAAAGGTGTCATTGGGTATAAAAAAAAATTTGAACATATTTTGGGACACCCTGTATTCCGAGATTACCAAACAGCTGTGATTTTTTTTTTTCCTGAGTCAGTTGGCTCCCCCTAACCTCTAACCAAATCAATGTTGATTACTTTCAGTTTATAACTGCAAGTTAGTAATAAGCAATGCATTAAATGACCCATTTTTTATTTGAATTTTTTTTATTCCACCCTGTATAACTTCAAGGTCACCCTGTACAGTGAGTTGAAATGTGTATATTTAAATTGCTTTTGCCTTCAGCTTTCCAAAAATGTATACTTTTGCTAGTTTAGGGTTGATAGTTGTGGAGATATTCTAATTTGAAACTTGATTGGTGTAAAAATTCATAATATTTGTGATGTAACGCTAAGGGTGGCGAGTTCAAAACACGTGGCCATATGTGAAGTTCCCACTTTCCAAACACTGAAAATTTTGTTAAAATTACAAAAAAGGACCATTTTCAGCCTAATATTGGAAAAATTGACAAAAACATGCTATTTTACCCGGGGCTATTTTAGTCCATGTGAATTTGAAAGGGACATAGATCAAAAACTCAGGCTCACAGACATTCACCATCATTAACTTTTTGTTCAGAATAATTAGGTTGACATAATGACATATTTTTAAATCAATAAAATATATATTTATTTTTTCGCCATGCAAAATTACATTTTTAGCTCAAAAATAGCCAAAATAGCACAAAAATATGGTTTTGCCATTTTTTATATTTTAGAGTTGTGCTGTGACATTTTTATTCACCAGTGTTAGACAACCATGTGATATGTAACATCTACAATAGAAATGAAATTTCTACTCAATTTATTTTGAAAGTTACAGCTAATTTAATATTTGACATTTTTGGTTAAAATGGAAAAAAATCACGATAAACACATTTTTAACCCCAAATAACTCCTAAATTAGTAAAGTAAAACGTGGGAACTTTTTGGATATTAATTCAGACATATATTTACTCTTGATTTGTTATGTTTTTATGTTCTGCCCAAGAGTGGACTACAGAAGTGAAAGATAAATGCCCATGTCTCATAGTCTAATACATGTATGTAAAGAAACTATGTGTTGTGTTGTTCTTTCCAGAACAGGGACAAAAGCTGCGATAGCTTTGAGAGCAGTTGGGGCCCAGAAAGAGACTGGCAGAAGATTCGCAAAAAGTGGCGTGATTTGGCCTTTCTAGGAAGAAATTACAAATCCCCAGTGACAGGTAAGTTCAATATAATGTGTGAACAAATTCTATGGTTATATATGGAATGTTATGAAATTCAATGTTTTGTAGTCAGGTCATGCTGAGGTCAAGTGTTGAAGCTTGCCGAAATGAGCTTAAACTTTGTGAAGATAATCTTTTGATATGAGTGGACCATAAAAAATGAAACTGTGGTTATCTGAGGTCATAGAGGGGCTTAATGTATAAATGATAGCAAGTAAAAAAAGTGGGATCATGTGGGCGCACTAATTCAACCGAGGTCAAATTTCATACTTTGTGCAACACAACAGTTGAACAGTGGAACTTTTATCCGCAATAAAATGTGCGCCAACAAGATCCAATCTTGTATTTTCGATGATAGGTTATCCCTGGATAATTATCCTGAGATAATCAGGTTGTTTTTAATGGTTGGGGTCAAATCTCATGCAGAAGTCATCAAAACCAGAAGCCACCACTTACATTCATGGCTCTTGATCCACAGCAGCTCTAGTTCTCTTTGACATTTGGGGAATGGAGATTGATATTGGTACAGTGCACAGTGTAATTTACCCATTACCAACTTCAGAAGTAATGCACCATATTGCCTTAGCTCCAAAGCTGCAGCACCCATATTTATCCAACAGTCAAATATGTTGAAAAATCACCCATGGACTATCATGTTCATTCTTTTTCAGGTTCAAGACATAAAGAGGGAGATTAAAGTGGAACTGAAAACAAGTAAAAACAGACTTTTTTTGTAATAGTTTAATCAGTATAAGTTACAGGTCCTTTAGAATAGTCTCAGTGTGTGGCAGTGTGACTGGAAGCTAACCGAAGATTGACACAGGGTCATCATCATCATAAACATTTAAAAAAAAGGTGTGTTTTTTTTTGTATATTTCAGGAGGTGGACCACCATTGGCTTATAACAAGGTTCTAGAAGAAGTCTCAAGTATACTCGCTGTGGAAGCTGTACACGGTATTCTTCCTGAAGATGAATCCATGACTGATTCACAGGTACTTTAACTTTGATCTTAAAGGGCAGGTCTATAGCAAAAACAACATCATATCATTGGCAAGCTAATATTATGAGGACAATGAAAATGACTCCTTTTTTGAGAAAATAAGACGTTTAAAATTGATATTCTGCAAAAAACAACTTAAGCGGTGAGTTCCTTCGAACGAGACAGATTTGGCCTAGAAAACCAGTGACGTCATGAAATGAGATGTGCCCGCTGTGAGAAAAGGGACTAAACGCTCTCGATGGACAGAACGTATACTGTTGCTGTTCACAGAAAAAAATCCAAATTAAGTATTACAACTTTCATGGTTTTAAACATACGGATAAAATCAGCCACTTCTTTTTATATATTAGACAATTGTGATATTACAATTCATATGTATATCAATATCATGAGAAATATTAGGCCTAAAAAATAAATACATAATTTGAGCTTAGAATTTCATCTGAGACTAGCATATAAACCGTGTCAGTCCACAAACTCATGTATCTGATTTCCCTATATATTGCAATGATATAGTTTCAGTTGGATGAAATATTACAAAGCAAACGCATAGTAACAATTACTGTGTGAGCTTTGTTCCCAAAGAGAACAATAGCGTGCATATTGTTATGCAGCATTGTTATGGTAAGTGATAGTACAACTCATTGTTGCTAATGTCAAACTTGTCAAAGTGATTGTGATTGTATGATGAGAGCAGGATAAAGTGTCCACTTCATTTACCTACGTCATAGCGCTAAAACTACAATTATCCAGAGATAAAATGTTATCCTGGGATAACATGATTATCTCGGGATAATTATCCCGGGATAATATGATTATCCCAGGATAAAATGATTATCTCAGGATAATTGTAGTTTTAGAGGAGAGCGTGGCCTAGCGGTTAAGGCCTAGGACTGTGAACCCAAGGGTCAAGGGTTCGAATCCCAGGTCCGGCTCTTTGTGTCCTTGAGCAAGACACTTCACTCTACTTGCTTAGTGCTTCGGAGGGCACTTTAAGCTGTCGGTCCCGTGTACATGCATATTTTCTCACATTAATGTAGTGTGCACGTTAAAGAACGTCACAGGCTATTCGAAAAGAGCAGGGTATCATCCCGGTCATGTTGACTGTACTTCAAAATACACTCATCTACTCTAGGTTCCAGAGTAAAAAATTAGTACAGCTTGTCTGTACGCAGTGCGATAATACTCATACATATGAGGGAGGCACTTATAAGGAAGAAGAAGAAGAAGATAATTATCCTGGGATAATCTGATTATCCTGTGATAACATGATTATCTCGGATAATTCTCCCGAGATAATCATGTTATCCCAGGATAATCTGATTATCCTGGGTTAACCTGATTATCTCGGGATAATTATCCTGAGATAACCTGATTATCCTGGGATAACATGATTATCTCGGGATAATTATCCCGAGATAACATGATTATTTTCCAACAAATATTTGTTACATGTCACCCATGAGGCTCCGTACATATCAAACATATTGATATTTACTAGTCCTCGAGGTAAACTTCATAAATCTTATGATATGGATTTTCTCCCCAAAACACCCAAACAAATAAGGCCTTTTAGGGAAAAATCAATATGAAAGGTCAAAATGTTCAATTCAACAACTCTTCCCATACCTTTGCACAGTAGCCAAACGTTGATGAATCCACACTTTTCCAGTCACTTGTGACACAAACTCAAGTTAACGGAAGCGCCCATATGTGTTACGTGTGATCGCATAAAATTTGTCACGCCAGGAACTTGCTTGGTTTACATTTTATTTGTAGTTTCATTGTTCAGTGATATCAACAGAGAAATCACTGATTTTCTTGTAGGCCTAAGGTTGAGTGGCATGAAATAATCATTCTAGACGATCTTTAGCTTCTTTTCGTTGTGGGCAGGGATTCAATCATGTATTATAATATCGCAAATTAAAAAAAAAAATTATTTGATATCAGAAGGACATTCTTCGTATTCGGGAATACAATTCGATATGACTAATGTGCTCTCATGGCCAAAAAAAATACTGTCCAATTGCTCATACCAGAGCTTTAAGCAAAAAATTGCTTAATTTTCATGAAACAATTTGTAAAATGCTGATAATCAATGACAATTATAACTTGGCACTATCTGTTTACGGCCTGAGTTTACGGTCATTAGGTGAAATTGTTGGGCCTCTGCCCTCGGAAAAACTACCTTGGCCCAAACAAACCGCTTCAAATGTCCTGCAATGACCTCAAAATAGATAGCGCATAGTTATTATTATCACAATAATTGTTTCTCTTTTAAAAATTTTCTTGCATATTAAAGGAATCTCAAAGCTCCACAGAATCGGTTCATATACATGTAGTGCCAACTCAATCTACAGTACCACCAACTCAATCTGGGAAGAAGAGGCGGAATGAGGATAAAGAAGAAAGTACATGTAGCAGTAGCACACCAACCAAAACGGCCTCAATAAGGCAGTGTGAAATACATGAAGAATTGTTAAATATTGAGAGGGCTAAACTCGCTGTCAGTCAGCAATCAGCCAAGAGTTTAAGTACCATTGCTGAAGTGCTGAAGCAGATCCATAATGATCTTAATAATCTACAACCTTCAGCCATGGACTTGTTTAATTCAATGCAGTAAATAAATATATAGTATGATTGTTATAAGCTGGTACAGGGTGTCCCTGAATGAACTGTATCGTTGGAAACCTAATTGTCTGGGTATTTTAACGCCACAACTAAACATAACTAAATACTTGGTGTGGTTGAAGAATAAATCGGCTATCACATACCTTTTGAATTTTAACAATTGACCATATCGTTCTTGAAATATAATAATTTTACGACACTCCCTCATTTTCAAGCCTTTCCACGGATTAAAATAACACTCGATGATCTATTTTCAGAGGCCATATTGATTTAATAATTCATCTCAAAGCCCCCGCACACATTAGTAAAATTGCCTGTTCTTTCATGTAATTCCGGCTTGGTTGAGTAAACTTTTTTTTCCACTGTTTCATTTTTTTTTCAATCCGCCACACACAAATCTGTCAGACGTCAAAATAACCTAAAGCGTAAATCTCAATAAAAATATTGTCATCTTGACCACAGTGCAACCTACTTGAGAGATGAAAAGGTCTATTCTTGTCATAGATACAAAAAGTTAAAGTAAAACAACAAATTAAGAAAATAAATAATTAAAACTGCATTCTGTATTAGATTTTTAAATTGGGATGGGCTTTGAGACGAACTATTAAATTGAGATGGCCTAATCACTGTGCATCATCAGTGCATTATGCGCCTCTTGTAATTGATAGATAATAACTCCATGGAACAGTTGAAAACTAGTAGGTAGTTTCGTAAAATTCTTTTATTTAAAAAACGGAGCGGTCAATTGTCAAAATTCAATAATATGTGATGGCTGATATGTTCTTCAACATCATCAGTTATTTAGTTACATTTGGATTATTTGTTAAGGGAACTGGAATGAGCGTTTCGACAACATTTTTTGTGGGACATGAGAGCACATGAGACGTATCGAATTGCATTCTGAATGCGAAGAATGTCTTTCTGATATCAAATAATTTTCATTTTATGAAATTCACGATATAATACAAATTGTATGACAAATTATTAAAATTTGATATTTTTCACATTTTGTAGATATAACAGTCCTCGAAGTAAATTTTATAAATTTAATGATATAGTCTAAAAGTGTATGTAGCTGGGAGGAAAAGCCGACGATCAATTGAAAATTTTGACCTTTCATATTGAAAATATGGATATTTTTCCCAAAAAGACCTAATTTTTTTGGGTGTTTTGGGAAAAAATCCATATCTTCAATACAAAAGGTCAAAATTTTCAATTGATCGTCGGCTTTTCATCCCACCTACATACACTTTAGGTAGAAATCATCAGATTTATAAAGTTTACTTTGAGTACTGTTAAATATCAAAAATATCAAATTTTTAATGATTTGCCATAAAATGTGTATTACATTGCAAATTTCAAAAAATCAAAATTATTTGATATCAGAAGGCCATTCTTCGTATTCAGAATGCAATTCGATATGTCTGATGTGCTCTAATGTCCCACAATAAATACTGTCCAAACGTTCATACCCCTTCCCTTAAAGTAGCCAAAATAATCAGTTCCTGACCATACAGTTCTTTCAGGGACACCCTGTATAATAATCTTTTAATGGTGCATTTCGTGATCACCAGCTTCATCCACCACATTTTTTATACCATGGGGAAACTCTGGCTACATATAGTTTGGGCACAAAATTTTCTTTCAGATTCATGCGTGTGGCAAAAATATGGTCAAGTTTATTTTATTTATTTTATGTTAACAGAAGGAAATTACAACACCCTAACAACACAAATGTTTTACTGAAACATTTAAATGTAGGGTTATTGGGTGTAAAATGTTTTAAAAACATGCTATAATATTTGTGAAAACTTGAAGCAAAATATTTCAATAATGTCATTTACATGTTGACAAAATAGTTTGGAAAAATGTTTGCCATGAATGTTTTACAAAAACATTTTCACAACATTTTTACATGTATTGTTTTTTCATGATATAAAACTTACAAAAAACTCTATATAACCAGAGTTTTAAAGCCTCATTGTGCATTCTCATTCAAATTTTTTGTTCTACTTTGCCAAATATTGTAAATTAATATTATCACTAACAACTGTCATGACATTTTTCTGGTCATTGTAAGCCAAACTATTGAGGTAAAATGAAAGAATAACTCACTGGTGAGTTTTGAGCCACTTAAAGACCCATTCTGTGATCCCAGCACAAGTGTAAAAAAATTTAAATTTTTTACAAATTGCTTAAAAGTGAAGGATAAATCATTTAAATTGTCATTTGGTATTTTTGAAATGACAAATTTGGCAAAAAAACGAAGAAAGCAGCAGTACTGACGAAGTTGAAGCCCAATTCAATACATGTAGCTAATTTAGATACTGTCAGTATCTAAATTACAAATTCGTGTCTTATTTTATCTTAAATACACGGCTTTTGGCTGAACCATTCTGCATTTTGATGATTTTTACGATCGTCCGGATGAGCAAATCACTGAATGGGCCTTTAACAATGGGTTTCTATGTGGGATTTAAAATCATAATACACATCCCAGCAAACACAAAAACGTTTTAAAAACGTTTTAAATAAGTTATATTTTGGCTTTTGGTTTAGGTAAAAACGTTTTAATAACATTAAAATGTCGGGTTATATAAAGGTCTTGATAACGTTTTAAAATGTTTTGTATGAAAACACACTACAACAATATTTTGAAATGTTTTCAAAAAATGTTATTGTAAACTATTTTTGCCAAATATTGTGTCAATACTTAAATAACATTATGTTAAAATATTTGAACCCAGCAAACACAGAAATGTTCTTAAAATGTTTTTTTTAAACCTTTTAATAACATTTAAATGTCGGGTTATATAAAGGTCATGAAAATGTTTTTAAAACGTTATTGAAAATATTTTGGGCAAACATTTTTTGCAAAATATTTTTTCAACCCCAAAATAACATTCTGTTTAGAATGTTTTGTACCAAGTTTTCAAAAATGTTTTTGGAATGTTTTAAAACGTTTTTATACTCTTTATATAACCCGACATTTAAATGTTTTCTGTAAAACATTTTTGTTTGCTGAGCAGTAGATTATCAAAAATGCTTTTTAAGGTTATGAAAACGTTTTATACTCTTAATATACCCTTTATATAACCCGACATTTAAACGTTTTCTGACAACCTTTTATAACCATTTGCGAATGATGTCGAAAACGTTTTGTGTTTGCTGGGATAATCATGCATAACTTGCAGATGCAAAATCACAATCAACTGAAACTTTTGGATTCAGTTTTTTTTCAGTAGATATCTACCAAAACATACGATCAGATGGTGATATAAGAATCACTAGATACTCCTTTAACTCTAATGTTGATAATATCAATACCATTGTAATTCTAGTTAATTAATAAAATATAAACAACAGTTTCTTGAATAACTTGTTTCTTTTCAAATTTATTTTGTACAAAATTTATTACTAGTAGTCTTCAAATTTCTGAAGCTCACAATTCCATTTTAGTTTCCTGTCCTACAAGGATTTCTAGAGGAATTGGAAGGTATTTTTCCTTAAAATAAATCTCAAACTATGAATGAAATCAGTAATGTAAGAAATAAAGGGTAATGCATTATACTTTATGCCCAAACAATGTGTCCAAGGCAGTAAAAACGTAAATAATGGGTGAGGCACCCTTTATTTATATTCCGTTACCACAAAATATTGTGATTTAAAGATAAAATATCTCTTTTTTGCCCAAATATTTGAAGTTGTTTACCACAAGGTGGAGTACATATTCGGTATTAATGGTAATTGTTATGGTGGACAACAACAAAAATTGGCATGGAAAATTTGGTGCTTTTCTCAAAAAATGCTACTTTATATCTGCTGTGCTAGTTGGATTTCTTTCATGCATCATTTCCTTTCTGAAAATGTGTACTTTTTTGTATTTATCTTCATTACTTTTAAAGATACAAAACAAAAAAATATCTAAAATTTCCCACTTTGAGGGATCCTGTCTGCAGTAAAAAACAAAACAAACAAAAAAACACCTCAACTTCAAACACCCTCTAATCGAATGGGGTTCCTTTGGTTTAGAAAGTCAACACGTCCCTGTTTTACAATAGTCATAGTCAGAGATGATAATACTTCATGTGGGAACCAATAACATCTTGCTGCAAGTTTACTGTTTCAGAAGAAGTTTACTGTTTCAGAAGAAGTTTACTGTTTCAGAAGAAATCTCTAACAATTTGATCACGCACTATTACACCATCTGCAGGAGGTTGACCCTGGAAATCTTCAACTGGTGGATCTGGAGGGAGATTGTCGTCTATGATGAATGGTTCCCGCAATTCTTTGGCTATGTTGAACAGAACTGTGCAGGCAACTATTGTACGGCAAGCTTCCTTCGGACTTGAGCGTATACCTATCTTCAGACACATGAATTTAGACTTGATTTGACCATTTACTTGCTCGATGAACACTCTCGTTCTGGGGTGAGCCCTGTTGGAAATAAAACAAACAAAAGAAATAACACTGAGGAATTATAATAACATTATTTATAACAATTCTTTTTTTTTTCAATATTTATTTGAAAGTAATAAAATTAATACACATCTTCAGTAAAAAGAAAAATAATAATCTATGATAGCAGTATTGATTCAATCAGATATATAAAGCAATATTGATGCTATCAGATATGAGCTATCTTCGGTAGAAAGCAATATTGATGCAATCAGATATTAGCTATCTTCGGTAGAAAGCAATATTGATGCAATCAGATATTAGCTATCTTCAGTAGAAAGCAATATTGATGCTATCAGATATAAGCTATCTTCAGTAGATAACAATATTGATGCTATCAGATATGAGCTATCTTCAGTAGAAAGCAATATTGATGCAATCAGATATTAGCTATCTTCAGTAGAAAGCAATATTGATGCTATCAGATATAAGCTATCTTCAGTAGATAACAACATTGATGCTATCAGATATAAGCTATCTTCAGTATAAAGCAATATTGATGCTATCAGATATGAGCTATCTTCGGTAGAAAGCAATATTGATGCAATCAGATATTAGCTATCTTCAGTAGAAAGCAATATTGATGCTATCAGATATAAGCTATCTTCAGTAGATAACAATATTGATGCTATCAGATATAAGCTATCTTCAGTAGAAAGCAATATTGATGCTATCATATATAAGCTATCTTCAGTAGAAAGCAATATTGATGCTATCAGATATGAGCTATCTTCAGTAGAAAGCAATATTGATGCTATCAGATATAAGCTATTTTCAGTAGAAAGCAATATTGATGCTATCAGATATAAGCTATTTTCAGTAGAAAGCAATATTGATGCAATCAGATATAAACTATCTTCAGTAGATAACAATATTGATGCAATCAGATATGAGCTATCTTCAGTAGAAAGCAATATTGATGCTATCAGATATAAGCTATCTTCAGTAGAAAGCAATATTGATGCAATCAGATATGAGCTATCTTCAGTAGAAAGCAATATTGATGCAATCAGATATTAGCTATCTTCGGTAGAAAGCAATATTGATGCAATCAGATATTAGCTATTTTCAGTAGAAAGCAATATTGATGCAATCAGATATAAACTATCTTCAGTAGATAACAATATTGATGCAATCAGATATGAGCTATCTTCAGTAGAAAGCAATATTGATGCTATCAGATATAAGCTATCTTCAGTAGAAAGCAATATTGATGCAATCAGATATAAACTATCTTCAGTAGAAAGCAATATTGATGCAATCAGATATTAGCTATCTTCGGTAGAAAGCAATATTGATGCTATCAGATATAAGCTATCTTCAGTAGATAACAATATTGATGCTATCAGATATGAGCTATCTTCAGTATAAAGCAATATTGATGCTATCAGATATGAGCTATCTTCGGTAGAAAGCAATATTGATGCAATCAGATATTAGCTATCTTCAGTAGAAAGCAATATTGATGCTATCAGATATAAGCTATCTTCAGTAGATAACAATATTGATGCTATCAGATATAAGCTATCTTCAGTAGAAAGCAATATTGATGCTATCAGATATAAGCTATCTTCAGTAGATAACAATATTGATGCTATCAGATATGAGCTATCTTCAGTATAAAGCAATATTGATGCTATCAGATATGAGCTATCTTCGGTAGAAAGCAATATTGATGCAATCAGATATTAGCTATCTTCAGTAGAAAGCAATATTGATGCTATCAGATATAAGCTATCTTCAGTAGATAACAATATTGATGCTATCAGATATAAGCTATCTTCAGTAGAAAGCAATATTGATGCTATCAGATATAAGCTATCTTCAGTAGATAACAATATTGATGCTATCAGATATGAGCTATCTTCAGTATAAAGCAATATTGATGCTATCAGATATGAGCTATCTTCAGTAGAAAGCAATATTGATGCAATCAGATATAAGCTATCTTCAGTAGATAACAATATTGATGCAATCAGATATGAGCTATCTTCAGTAGAAAGCAATATTGATGCTATCAGATATAAGCTATCTTCAGTAGAAAGCAATATTGATGCAATCAGATATTAGCTATCTTCGGTAGAAAGCAATATTGATGCTATCAGATATAAGCTATCTTCAGTAGAAAGCAATATTGATGCTATCAGATATAAACTATCTTCAGTTGAAAGCAATATTGATGCTATCAGATATAAACTATCTTCAGTAGAAAGCAATATTGATGCTATCAGATATGAGCTATCTTCGGTAGAAAGCAATATTGATGCAATCAGATATTAGCTATCTTCAGTAGAAAGCAATATTGATGCTATCAGATATAAGCTATCTTCAGTAGAAAGCAATATTGATGCAATCAGATATAAACTATCTTCAGTAGAAAGCAATATTGATGCAATCAGATATTAGCTATCTTCGGTAGAAAGCAATATTGATGCTATCAGATATAAGCTATCTTCAGTAGAAAGCAATATTGATGCTATCAGATATAAACTATCTTCAGTTGAAAGCAATATTGATGCTATCAGATATAAACTATCTTCAGTAGAAAGCAATATTGATGCTATCAGATATAAGCTATTTTCAGTAGAAAGCAATATTGATGCAATCAGATATGAGCTATCTTCAGTAGAAAGCAATATTGATGCAATCAGATATAAGCTATCTTCAGTAGATAACAATATTGATGCAATCAGACATGAGCTATCTTCAGTAGAAAGCAAAATTGATGCTATCAGATATTAGCTATCTTCAGTAGAAAGCAATATTGATGCTATCAGATATGAGCTATCTTCAGTAGAAAGCAATATTGATGCTATCAGATATATAAAGCTATCTTCAGTAGAAGTACAAAAATGGCTGATTTTATGTTATACATTTTTCTGTTATGTACCTAGAGAAAGTGCATTTTTACGTGGTATTTTACCATGTTTATAAAAAATCATGAAAACAAAATTATTGTTCATATTCTTTTGTTTAGTCACACAATATGTGTTAAATAGAATATCTTTTCAATGTTAATAATAGCGATGAATGTAGTCTCCTTGCAAGTGCTAATGCCCCTTGTTCCAATTACCCACCCCACTGTTTATTTTACCCCAATTTGTTGAGCTAACTGGAACCCCATGACCATGTATGTATTTGAACTGAGTACAAGAAACAAAGCATAAAATGGGAGTTAATATGTTAAAACTAGTTGTAAAAACATAATTATTATCTACTTATTGAAACAAAAAAGTCATGGATACCCTCCCGACCGTAAGTGATTTATTGCTTAAGCGTTCCATTTACACCAAACGATTAGTCAGTACTATGTAAGCCCAAGTAAATAAGCAAGTGAGTTAGGGACCATTCACAAACACTTGTAAGGGGGTCCTGATGCAAAATGGGGGGAGGGGCATGAACAGTTTTGACCCTCCTAAGGGGGGGGCTGAAAAATTGACCACAAATTTCCCTGGAAAATTGAGTAGCCTATATGCTTTTCTATGGATTTGACCCATAGTTTTCATGTCAAAAAAAGGGGGGGGACTGAAAATTTTGAGATCTGAAAGGGGGGGGCGAAAAATTTTCGTGATGAATTTTTTTTTGCCACGTGTTCACGGTAGAGCAAATAACATAATGTAGGCCTACAAAATACATAGAGGCCTACTGTCAAATAAGAGCTTACCTGTTGTAGGCCTACGCATATTCAGCAGGTGTACGCGGTTGTGAAATTGGTGTTAAGAGCCATGGTTTCAACCCGTACCCACCGTCGCCAATGAGTATCCCATCTCTTCGTCCTGCATCAAATTCCTGCCCAATTGTGCTGTGGCGCAAAATCCGAGAATCATGGGATGAGCCGGGCCATCTGGCAACGACATTAGTGATACGAAAAGCTGAATTACACATGAGCTGAACATTGATGGACTTGTTTCTATTCCGATCTACGTAAGCGTAGGCGTTATCTCCGTATTTGGCACCTTTCATCAGTACATGTGTGCAGTCTACGGCGCTGACAACTTGCGGAAACCCAGCAACATCAAAAACTCTTGTTGAGTGGTCGCTACTTCCTCTGGCGTTGATGGGAACTTGACATATTCTCGTTTCATTCCAGTGAGTACTTTTGTAACTCGACGCACAATTCTACAAGCGCTCGCTTTGCTCACTCCATGGTGATCACCGTGATTGTTGTGCACCGTCCCTTGAGCGTAAAACTTCAGCGCCACGAAAACTTGCATTCGGGGGTCAATGGCATGACTCCTTCTAGTCTGGTGTCGTAAATGAGGTGTTAAAATATCGAGTAGGCCTACATGCAAGACGCCTCTGCGGGTAAATCTATATCTCTCGTATATCTCATCATCATTAAATCGATCTAATGGGTTAAGCCGATCTCGAAATACTCGTTTGCGGCGGAGCCCTCGGGCTACACGATCCCCATCATGAGTTGGAGGGCCATTTCTGCTTGTTTTGAATATTTGGCGCGAAATTTGTCACATGATAATCACATTAAGATCAGTCCCTACGTCCTGTTCAGACTAGACGTAGGGTACGACCTGTATGGTACGTAATGAGAACGGGCTACGACCCATTACACGTCTTACAAGTCTTTGTGAAACCCAGAGTAAGATGCGTCTTACACTAAGTTCTAAGATGCGTCGTACGGTCCATTACGACGCATCTTACCCCTTAGTGAAACAGGCCCCTGGCAACTATTGCAGATAAAACCTTCTTGCTGTAAACCCTTGAATTATAGTACTGCAATAGGTGAACCATAACATTTGCAAAGTACGGGAAGCAAAACACTATAGAGAGAATGGAGGGGGAAATTATTGACAGCATTTTATCTTCAGACTCCTTTTTTCTGTTACCATAGCTTCGATTTTATGCGTCGCGTACTTCGGTACATAATTAAATGCTACAAGCATGCCCTGAGGAATCATTGTTTATGCTCACTTCATTAATTAGTTTGAACTTCAGAAATGCTGTTCCGTACAAACCTCCACTGTTATGTTCGATGCTGTAGAAGCACGGCAAGTCATACGTTTAAGCCAGAGACTGGGTTTAAACCGTAATAGTATGCAGTATATTCTATAAAAAGAAACATATAAATTCCGTAGTGCAGAATGTGAACATTTGGTGCATTAATTAATTTAGAGCGATATCGATTTTCGTCCAATTTTGACTAAATCGAAAGGTTGCGGGTTCGAGCCCCGGCGACGCCATCGTATTGTGCCCTTGAGTAAGGCACTTTATCTCGATTACTCATCTCCACCCAGGTGTGAAATGGGGAGCTGTTATGAATACTGTCCATTGAGCGCCGCCCAAAGGTATGAGCATGCCTTGGGCATTGTATGGCAGCTGACATATTCTAACGACGGCTGAATAAATGTAAAGCGCTTTGGTACATGTTCACATGTGAAAGGCGCTGTATAAATACCAACATTTATTTTTTAATTTTTTATAGATTGGTAAATTGGTAAAGTTACACTTTTTTACAATCTAGTTATTTTACTTCTAAAGATACGGTTCAGTTTCCCAAGGGGTCCTTAGAATTGGAACGCATCACATTATAAGCCAATATATTTGTATTGTCCCTCTCATAACTTACCAGCTTAATCAGTGGTCCACCTTGTCAGTGCCCTTTTGTAACTGATCATGACAATTTAGGAATGGCTTATGCATGTAATAACGGCAACAAATGGAAAAAAGTGATTCCATCTGGGAATCGAAAATAAAGCCTCAGGTTTACGAGACCTTTGCCTTAACCTGGCCACGGGAGTCTCATGATAAGGCAGATTGAAACTCGAACCTATAAAGTAGTCACCCAATCTTATTTCCAAAAATGGCGGCCATCTTGGGTTTTGAACTTGCTAATTGTTTTCCTGTTCAAACGGAGGAAAACCACAAATGCTGGTGCTTGTATGGTCTGAACATTTAGTGGCGGCTATCTTGAACAATGGCGGTCATCTTGGAATTTGAATTGGCTTATGTTTTTCTAACTTTGAATGCATGTGCAAATCTTGTTTCACATTTGTCCGTAACATTGATCAATCTGCAGTACTAGTATAACAACATTATACAACACGATTTCAAGAGGTTCCACAATTGAATACCTGAGTGGAAGAAGGGCCCAACTCCATCAAAACTGTTTTTGAGATATTAAGAAAAAACTTAATATTTTGAAAAGTTTTATAGATAGAATGTTTTCATCTTCAGGGGACCTTCAATGCATGAACATATTACATACATTTGAAATTATATATATGTTTCCATGGCAATGGTACAGGTCTTAATACGAGCTGGAGTTGGGCCCTTCTTCCACTAATATACTGCAAGCACCAGTTCCGTAAGCAGATGTGTTATAAATAGCTACAGAAATTCATTAATTGCACAAGTAGAAGCATGTAATTATGTTAGCAAGAAAGTTTATTAGTGAAAAGCAGATTCCATGGATGAACAAAATTCCTCTTTAACCCAATATTTGTGGAAGAAGGGCCCAATTCAAACCATGATTAAGTGTACATGGAAGACTATTTAGAACGTGGATTTTGGCTCATCTTTCACACACAAGGAAGAACAGTCTGCTGACAATAAAATGATGGGTCTAACTCATTTTTGTAAAAAATTGGAGTTGGGCCCTTCTTCCACTCAGGTATTCAATTATTACCTATTATATCACTCATACATAATATTCTAGACAGTTCATTGGTTGATTACCATTTATAATTTTCACCATCAGCCTCTCCGTGTGATAGTTTTTACCATCATATTGCTGCGCCGTAGTGCGCTTGCGCCAAGCCGTGAGCTGACACCTACTCTCGCTGATTTAGTTATGGGGTGGACCGGGGGGTGGACCCCAAAATGTGAAGTATATCACGGCAAAACATGGTGTTATGTTGATGAAAAAATGTATTTCCTACCTTAAATAGTGTTTTAGTAATACAATTTATGTATGAGTGAAATAAAACAAATATTAACTGTCTATAATTCGTGTAATGGTCGAAATATAATCACTCGGTGAAAGATGGATTGTTTCATTCCACTCGCCGTTCCGGCTCGTGAAATGGAACAATCCATCTTTCACCTCGTGATTATATTTCGACCATCACACTCATAGACAGTTAATATTTCTATACTATACGAGGGTGAACGTTCAATAGTGTCTACCCGTGTTCTTATAAGTTTTATAAATTGTAGCTTCTTCAAACCCAGAATGATTATTCATTGGAAAGTACCCTACAAATGAGGGCAGATGTATATTGACACATTTTAAGAATTTTTGTAGGTGAGTTCAGAACCCAAATAAACTTTGATACACCGGAACGATAACAATCGTAAAACATATAGGCCTACATGAAAATGTGCGTGTATCCCTTAATGAGTTCAACTTAACGTGTTTAAAATGATTATGCTATCAAATTGCAGGTTGTAAAAGCTTTGATTTCTCTTTTTATACAGGCAATTTCTGCATAAATGTCTTTTGACCTTTTTAAAAAAAAAACGTTTAATTTGATTACTGTTCGCATCTGCTGTTATTTTTTTTCTTTGCTAGAAAGCAATGGATATAATTTTTAATATTTGTATCTATGTTAGCTTAAATTTACACCAACTTAAATTTGTTCTGCTTATGACTTCTTTGTAGATATATGTGCAGATTTTCACAATTTCCGCCATTCCGAGTCCTAATTTCATCATCAAAAATATGAAAGGGCTACTAAATGCAAAAGTTGAGATATGAGGGTGGAAGTAGAACTATTTAAATAAACCTCGTATAAATCATTGCCATATGATTATATTCAAGCAGGATTCTAATTTCTATATGTGTGAAATATAGTTATCGCAATCATTGGAATGTATGTATATAATAAGTGCGTTAATTAACATAGTGAAAATGGTGAATATTATAAGTAGGAGAGTTGAAACATAGACAAAATGGAAGAAGCTAACACCTCTTCATGGAAAGGGTGTTTGCAAACGTCTACATTTTACTTTGAATATTACAAAAATCAAACAGATTTAAGTGCTATCAGCTGCATACAAGCTATCGTGTTTTTTCTAACAATCAGTTGGTTAAATTGGTAGGTCATAAATGCCTGGCCCAATTTGATTGCCATATCAGAGTCTACAAAGCATTAAATGCATAAATATATAAACGCATTTTTGTATTCAAATGTAGAACATATAAACACACCGTTCAGTTTGTTTCCTTGATTCATTGACTATTTCTGTTTGATTCAATTCACCCTAAAACTACTGACCATATTTTGTAAACGTCATATACCAATATATTTGGTATTATTATATAGCCATTGATCTTCCCTATCCATTGATACCAGAATACTTACTGATATTCTACACATAATGTCGCTTTGACGTCATATTGTGAGCGCCTTCTTGCAAAATTGGGAAATTCTGGCTGTGTAAAATTCTACGAAAAAAAAAAGTTGGTCAAATCTCATCCGCTGTACATCGAATGTTCATCCTCTACTATTATGCAACTGTTGATCGAGGTAGAAGGAAATGATGGTGTACTGCAGTTTAGATCTTCAAGCTTGGAGCTTTGAAACAAAAAAAGTCTCAGCTCAGGTCACTTATGTTGAGATGTTGTCATTGGATATTCAATCTTGAATACAACTGTATTTTACCTGGTAATGATATCCTTTCACTGAGAGAGTTTTGAATATGCAAAAGTTGCCCATGTTTTCAATGACAACTATGTGATAGGAAATTGTTGGTAATTAACAAGAAGACTACCCATTATGGACATTGCAATAAGTATATATATAAGAATCTCACAAGATAAGTCATTATCAGTCTTGTTATCTCTTTCCAAGAGTAATTGCCTAAATCAATATGGAAACTCATCATCATTTATTTCAAATTGGAATTATAGTTCACTGTGGTAGGTTAAAAACAAAAGCAATTTAAAGATCAATGTCATTAATGATGTTATGACAGCATTTGTATCCGTGGCCATCAAGCCTGATTGCAAAGCCCTAGCGCAATTACTAAATTTGTGAATATAGTAATACGTTTCTGTATTGAGTCAGTGAGCTGTAATAAAGATCTGTAGTTGTAAGTGATTTTGATCAAAAGGGTATTTTTGTATTATTTGAACATTGTCACGCATGTGTCCTTGAATGCTTTCTTGTATAATTACATTTGCTAACATACTTTAGTACGGTTTAATGGTCCTCTAAATGGATCTGGAAAGATCTATCTTCCAAGTAAAAACGTAGAATATCAAGGGATAACTGGATTCATTAGCAGTTTTTATATGTTGAATTACATTAATATAATGCGCATAAGCAAAAGTTCAACATGGCTTCATATTTAATTCATTTGAATTTTATACACTTTAATATTTTAGTTGACCCTCTTGTTGGTAGCCGGGGGTCCAGGGTCTAAGGCGACTATGCTAATTATCTAATTAACACACTGGATGATATTACTGAATTAGGTATTGCATCATCCGGCTCGCAAAGTGAAAACCCCCAATCGCAGAGAACTATTAAGCACTGGGTCCAATGGACACCTTGGCCTCTTTTACGTAGGAAAATGAACAGAAAGTATCAAACTATGCAAAAGTGGAGAAAAATAACGTCAACAAGAATTAGAAAATGTGATGCATTTAGCCATATTTTATTCTCCTAGTGAGCAAAGCCCTTCATCACTATTTATACCCGCTACAAGAGATTTTATTACTCTGTTGGGATAGTGAGTGGTGTTATAGCGTTGGGTTTTAGAGAAAAAATAGCAGTTTAAGTCAATTCCAACACTATATAGCGTCATGTCCCGTGAGGCACGGTTGTTTGATGTGATCATTTATTATTTTTTCTAACAAAGCATTATTATAATGTTCAATTCTAGAATTCTAGACCTGAATAATACCAAATGCTATCACAATAATAAACTGTATATACACATATATTTTGTAGTAAAATAAAACATATATTATCGTTTCTATATTAAATAATTCACCTTTTTCTGCTTTTGTGATAATTCTATTCATATAAACTGTATATTTGTGTGCAAATTGAGGGCGCTATTTACATTATTTTAAATTTAAATTAGCCAAATAATGTGAGTTATACCTTATATTTCACGATAAAATGTTTTTTTTGAAAATTTCCTTGTAATTTGTTAGTCTGTTTGTTGATGTTCTAATACCAGTTTACAAGTGTCTACCCCTAGTAAAGATGCAAACAAGATTTTATATAAATAGCGCCATCATTGTTCAACTTTTATTAAAAATGACTCAGTTTTACATACCATCAAACAACCGTGCGTGGGACCAGACGCGAAAGCCGACATTACGCGAGGGTTGATTTTTTTTCTCAAGGATTGCATACCAGAATAGTGTCAGAATACCCAACAAACATATAACATTCGCAAAAGGTTAAGAAAGGGTTGCTAGAAACATTCAAAAATATTAGTTGGAAAACTTACTGCAAAATATTCAAACTAATGTTATTTAAACCTTGATAAAATATTTCTTACAAATGTTTGTAAGAATATTTTACAATAAAATGTTGACAACATTTTATAAATATTGTTGTAATGTATTTTCATACAAAATGTTTCGACATCTAACTTAATTAAAACGCTCTTACAAAAACCAAAATCCACAAAATACGTTAATCATTTTGATATTACGTCTTAAGCTGATATGGACGTGCAGGTGGCACATCTCCTACACATTTTGACTTAAGGTTAGTGACTATTTTCAACTGATGCGATTTGATCGTTCACAGCATCTTGCCAATGGTAGTGAGCTTTGGCAAAAATTGCATTGATCATTTCATAGCCTGCGTGTAAAATGATTTAAATATCACAGATATACTCTGTTAGGTCCTGTGGTTCTTGAGCTATGTTTCAAAGAATACTAAAACCACATCACTTTGGTAAAACGTACATAATTCATTAACAACAATAAATCAAGCGCAAGTTTTCAAAGTATCTGATTTGTAGACTGAACTTCTACAAAACATCAATGTGTTATTTTTCAATAAAATATTGATTTAAACAATGGAATCGATCTGTTTTGCTGCTTCAACCAACAATACATAGTTAACCCTTAAGAAATCTATGTTTTACGTTTGATTTATTTTCCAAGTATGGAGACAAAGACTAATGCACATGATAATGCTTACGTGATTAATGTCAGGCAGAAGAATAATGCTTAAAACTGTTATTACAGAACTGAATAGAACAATAATAGTATGTGTAGAAGATAATTGCTAAAAGCAATGTTTAATGTTGCTTAACAATAAAAACTCTAAGATGAACTTTATACGCTTCTACAAATTTTCTTCATCTTAATTTACACGTTTGTGTTTAAGAAATTCTACTCAAGTTGCGAAAATTGTTTGCTCTGGTTAGAGTTCTCCAATGATGCAATAAACTTGAAACCTTGAAGCTACATACTTGAAAACTAATAAATAACCAATTGTTTGTAAATGCGTCCATGATGCTGACTTTACAAAAACCGCATATAAAGGTGCTAGATTTTTTGCCCAAATACACTTCACAGTTGAGTAACCCTAGCAATTGTCTTACAATTCCCCAATTTTAATGAGTCAGATTGATACCCAGTTGCCACGTTGAAATTTCACATTTTCAGAAGTTGAAAAAAATGCGGTTTTGTAAAGTTCGTACTTTTCACGAGTGAAATCGGAGAAATCATGGTGTTTTTAAACCTAAAATCAACAAAAACTAGGTAAGCCTGTTACCATAGCAACAAAGGGATGCTGAATTTTTAAAATATCGATTTTAGTATTGGCTCAATAGCTTCTATCTCCCAGACTTGGAGCAAAATCCAAGAGATGACGTGTCCAAGAGTTTGTCAACGTAGACAAAAATTGCTCTTAAATTTTAAAAATAATGCACGACATGACTTGTCAATGTCAAATTTGTAGTTGTTAGTAATGTTCCCAAATATTTTTATTATCATCTTTATCTATTCAATGAGTCATCATATTGATTTGCAAACTTATAAATTGAGTCAATAAATAGCATACTAATATACCGTAAACGTTCGCCTAATGGCGCTCCTGGGCTGCTTTGCCCTGGGGTAAATTTTATGTGCAAACAGAGAGCTCCCTCTTCTAAAAATCCCAACAAGAATTAAGGGTATATGTGCCCTTATTTGCTTGTGGAATTTTTATGGGTGGGCACTTTTAGTTTGTGTCTAAAATCCCAGTTATGTCAAGGGAGCCCATAGCGCCATTAGGCAAACGTTTACGGTAGTTTTATTTGTAGGGTTGCATTAAGGTTGGTCGGAACCCTGAAATTATGGAAACTTTCGGGCCTCATAACTGCTAAATTGTTGGTCTAATGTATATAAAAGTATACATATTTAGAATGGCAAAGATATGATCAATTCATCTGTGCGGTCAAAGTTGGGCCAAAATGCCATTTTTGGCCCAAAATCCCGAAAATAACGGTTTTGGCCCACTTCTTTTTCGTTAAACGTAACAAAAAAATTCTTGGGCCAAAAATGCTTTTTTTCATTAATTTTCAAAAACTAGATGAAAATATCTAGGAGCCTTTTTATTTTAATTATGACCAATATCACCAAAAATATCTGAAATTTGGGCGAAAATTGGGCTTTTTTATGATTTTTTTTGAAAATTCAGCATTTTTTAAAACATTTTTGGTGTGCAAATTTCTCAAAGTTGGTCGAAATTCAAAAAAAATTAAAAAACGCCTCCTAGATATTTTTATCTAGTTTTTAAAAATGTATAAAAACAATTTTTTGGCCCAAGATTGTTTTTGTTACGATTAACGAAAAAGAAGTGGGCCAAAAATCCGTTTTGGGGAATTTTGACCTCACAGATGAACATATCAAGTCTTTATCATTCTAAATATATATACTTTTATATACATTAGACCATTAATTTAGCAGTTATGAAGCCCGAAAGTTTCCATAATTCCAAGGTTCAGACCAACATTAAATTGATCATATTCGTTTAATGCAAAACACGGTTCATGTAAGCCATACTCCTCAATTTTCGTTTGTTCAAAAATTCAATATTTTGCCGTCGTATCAACCTTTAGCATTATTAATAATACTCTTTATTTAAGAAATAAAATATTATATATTTATACATAATTGTCTATCAATCATCAAGGTTCTCCTGTTACATATCTGCCAGGTAAGGAACGCAATTTATATTACATTCTCCCTTTGTATTTTATGAAACTATAATTTGATACCATGATGTCTGTGTATATTTCTATTTCCTTTGACGCCGGCGCCAAATCCATATCAAGTATATTTTTAAAGAGTCATTACTTGATTTCTTTCGAGCAATTCAAGACAGATAAAACCATATGCACTGCAACTCTTTCTAAAATATTCATTCAATCATTTTGATATATTAATACTCACGAAATTATTGAGGTACCAAGGGTTTATTATTCATGGGTTCATTGTTGTGATAACAGCATAACTATGAATCTTTGATACTTAATCGAGTTGAGAAATTAACAAGTGCGAGTTACACCGTAGTGATGGCTCACAAAACGTCTTAAATCTTTGAATAATTTCACGATAGCAAAATGAAAATCACGGATTTACTCTAGAATTTTTTTTTCTAGAGTAAATCCGTTTAGCCGTACCTCCTGGAGTAAAAAGTGGAGTATTTAAATTTAGCGCAAATGATAGATCTAAGATTACCTTAAGTCGCTTGGGTGTAAACATAAGCGGTGTTTAAGCCGGACCAATACCACTAATTCTCTATAACACAGTTTCAATGGATTAACAGGTAGGCTAATTACAAGCACGGTTTTCTCATACATGGAATTTGTCACAGTGAAAAGACATTATTATTAATTGAGAGTAAAAGGTTGAATCACCATTCACCAAATGACCAACAATATTATTATCATGACTGAAGTGTAACGACCACAATTTTTCAGCGTGCCCTCTTTGTTTTGGATGAGATAGGAGTACATCGGCTCAGTGGGAAAATCGATGTGCAGCTTTTTTTTGGGGAATTTTCATCAAAACTGTCAAATAATAGTACAAAACATGTCATTTCTGCACGTTACTCTGAAATTTGCATATTTTTGGTTATATTTCAATGATTTTTAAGCCCTTGTTTTAAATACCATACAAACAAATAGTCCCTATCCTTATTCAAGCATTGTCCAGATCTAATTTAAGAAATATAACCTATGGGGTTGCTACCCATAGTAGTATCATTGTGGCAATATTTGTAGTTCAAACAGTTTCTTAGGACACTGGTTGTCTATGCTCCATCTAGAAGTACAGTTGGTTATTAGAGTTACAGTTACGAGCTGGTGTGTGTTAGGGATACCCTTAGTGTGATGGTTATTAGCAGTGACATATAGTGTTAAGGATAACGGTTGTTAAGGCGCTAGAGGGTATGATTCTTCATAATTGTGTACATCGAAAAATACGCCGTATATCATGCATAATATGCAAAAGCAAAACATATTGGAGGACATAAACTTGAAATAACAGCGACTGAATATCATGTTACTTAATCACTATGCTAAATAAATGCCATATCGGAATTGCTTAAGGGGCTCTATGTTGCAAAGAGCAGCGAGATTACCTTGATGCGGCTTAAGAACAGGGCTGAATTCAAATAAAGCTATATACGGTAACTAAAAACAGTGCCATTTCGCTATAACCCCAAAGCAACTACCAATCTGCTATAGACACATGTTATGACAACTTAATAGGATTTCTGTATATTAACAATTAATGTCTATACACTTTGTGTCTGATTTTTTTATGTTTAATAAAGTATAAATGATGAAAAATTAAGTAATGAAAAGATAAAAAAAAAAGAAGTAATAATTTTACATCAGTATTGAGTCATAAACACAAACAAATTTGATTGAATTCAAATCGAATCGAAAATAAGACACCGATGATTCAATATTGTAGTGGTAATTGTATGTAACTTTTTGACACGTTTGGCATATCAGTTAGTCAATTGATATATGTACCCTGTAAATGAAAAGATGCAAATTATCATTTATGGCCAAATGAAGTAGTATAATTGCAAGGTTAGATTGAATATTTCAAAAAAGAACATTGATAATGAACGCTACGGACCAATGGTCGAAATAAGGCTGTAAAGTCACTGCGATATTTTCATCATCCAGTTCAGTATCAACGAACGGCTATTTAACATTATTAAACTTACCACCACCGTTACAGAGTTGTTCCAATAATATCCAAAGTAAAAAGGCATAGGTCGACAATCCAGCTAGCGATTTTTGCATCGACATAAATGCTGACTTTTGAAGAAGCACAACCATGACGCGTGAATATCAACCAACAGTCATGGCATTGTTCGGTTCTGTGTTACAGCGTACCCCGTATCTTATCTTAATGAGTACAGTTTGTGAAGCACACACACGTGTTGGATGGAGTGAACTGTATTCTAACCATATTCATGCCGCATCACGTCATGGTATCATACAATGGCTTTGATATATTCCCACAATGCTTTTCTATAACAGTAATATGATATCAGGAGGGTGAAAGTGCATAATAGGAACAATGCCAAAAACTACGTCACGCCGGTCACGCTATTGTTCGAGTTAAACTACATCATTCGCCATTTTGTAAATATTAACGCATGATCGTTGCTTTGAAGTTTCCACCGGATAGTCTGTGGATAGCGCAAGAGCATGCTTTGACCATGCGCAACAAAATGAATATCATGAAGATGTTTAAGATTGATTCTTAGATGTTTCAAAAATTACCGTCATATTGCATAGATTCATCAAAGAATGGTTTGAAGTACTAACCTTATTTAGTAATTTTAAAAAATCGGGAGAATTTTACAAAATCAATGTTTTTACCTCTCGGTATTACAACTCGTGAAACACATTAGTGATGTGCCTGGGTGACCTAATCTACTAACCTTTAACGTTTCCTCTATGAACTCTAACCCTCCTGCAATATGGCGCCTATTGTCTAGAGTTAAACTACATCATTCGGTGTGTTACGTAATAGCTACGATGCCTATCCCTTTATATCCCTGATGATATGCAACAATAAATTAACACTTTTGCTTGCAAGCAAGTTACATTTTTGTAAAATGCGAAATGTGATTTTGTAAAAGATATGCTCAACATATACCGTAAAACCCCGTCTACAAGGATATACCTAAGAAACGCCCTCAATAAAATTGGTTGCTTGTTGTATTTGGAGTTTGAGCAAATATATACTGGCACTGGGTGGCTATGCATTCCATCTAAGTATGTTGTAACACCAATCAATTGTATTGACATAATAACGACTGTTTCGTATCAGGATCGTATAGCTCAATTGATAGAGCGTCAGACTTTGGAACTGAAGAGAGCATGGTCCGGGCACCGGTTCCGTTTTTTCATTCTCGTTTAATTTTAACTTTTTGACATGTTCTTTTTATCTTTCTTCAAATCTACCTTTCTACTTTTAATTTTAGGTGCGTTTTTTTTTTGTTTTTTTAGTTTTTTTTAGTTTTTTTATAGTTTTTTTTAGTAATTTTGTGGTTTTATAGAAACTAGTAAAAGCATTTATTCTAAATAATAGCGAAACCCACGGTTAGACAGATGTGTTGTAACTACTTGTCTGTCCTCGTCTTTGCAATAAAATCCTATGTTGCATCTTTGTGCCATCCCAATTCTTGAGGTAGGGTGCGTTTTTGGCTTAAGCACGATTTTGTTTCTACTTGAAATGAAATCAAAATAAATATTGTTCTGTTGCCACAATTGCAGTTTTTTCAATAAAAAAAAAATAGATGAGGAATAATAATTATTCCATATTTGAATCTATTGTCCCATCAAGAATAGAGTGTCTTCAAAAACTTCAATCAATTCATCTGACAAAGGAAACTATTCTGGTCATTCAATTTTGTTTCGCTTGCACCTGTTATATCACAGGCGTTGGTAGAGAAGGCACACTTCTCTTGTCTTCACCATTCACCGAAGTAGTGATGTAAACACTAACATGATTAATTACCATAGCTAGCAATGGACATACACTATTTTTTGTTCCACTTGAACCCATACTATAATAGGCTATTCGCTGTCGATGTGACGTAATTAATCGGATTAACTACCATAGCAATTGATGAATACAATTTCGAATATATAGCCCTGCACTTCATCGTTCACGTGGCACCTATGCATTAAACCATAGTTGTCAAAGAAATGCTAATCACTCGCCATGTAAGATTAGTATTTATGAAAAGAGTGGTATTCAATCTATGTTTGGTGACATACGCGGGTGATTAGTGCAATCTGCTTGATGGTAGTTATTGCGATTATTACGTCACTTCGACAGCGAATTGTAGTATAGACGAATCCAACAAGCCAAGTGATGGTCAGAATTTATTCGGCCATTATACGCTGGTGAAGTTGCGTAATTAATCGGATTAATTACCATAGCAATAGGTGAAAACAATTTTGAACATATCGCGCTGCGCTACAAGCAGGTTACACTCATCACCTGTACTGTGTATGTCTGCAATCATAGATTGAATACAATACTGGTCTTTTCAAAGATCTTACAGGTGCAGCATGATATGGTTCAATGAAGAGGTACCGCCTGAACGTATCAGTGTATAACGCGGTATATTCAAAAATTGTTTTCACCTATTGCTATGGTAGTTAAACCGATTATTACGTAACTTCGCCAGCGTATTGGAATAAAACAGGAGGATGTGAGTTCATAAGGCAATGTCGGGGATAGGTCACAATCGATGTGGAGAGATGAGAGGTCCGACCAACAGCCATAGCGATTCAACTAATTCCAGCGGACGGTCTGTGGCTAGTAAGGAATCGTCTTTGACCACATGCGCAGATCTGTCTCGTCAGGAAGATATTTAATATCCCGAATTTATAATAGGCCTATGCCTACCAGTTCCATCGTATAACCGATCTGCTAGAGAATATTTGTTACCATGTTTAATAAATTCGTATTTATCGTATAATAAAATGTAGCCAAATGTATATTATGTGTCACACGGTTTTCTGCTGAACCACTAGCAGGCTATGTTACCACATCTATGACGATGACAAAGGTGAATTTTGATGATTTTTACGATCGTCCGGATGAGCAAATCACTGAATGGGTCTTTAGTTCCCTCCTCTCCTTATCCTGCCAATATTATATGAATCAAAGAAAAATAAAGAAAAAATAAAATTAAACAAGAAAAAAAGACAAAGAAAAGAAACAATAAAAGAAAAACAATAGAATAAATTAAACTAAATATGAAAAAAAAATGATCACGAAAGGAGTCTTTAGAAAATGCAAGAAAATATAAATGAAAAGTTTGAACAATATTTTGTTTATAAAAGTTTGTGTGACCGTGATGAGGCTCGAACTCACCATCTTCCGATCTAAAGAACCAAAGTCTTATGCCTTGCCAAGTGAGCTATGCTCGTGAGATGCGAAATAAAGATAAAATAATACATTGTATACCTGCTTGTGTCGGTAAATGATTTGCTCAAATTCCATAATGATATAATATTGTGGAGGGCGCTAGCGTGAAATATGCTATCATCACAGTCGCTTCTATTCCTTATAGACGGGTTTCTACGGTATTCTGCGACCAAGCTCCTATGCATTTGACATGAAATATGTTATTACATGTCAAATGCATAGGAGCTTGGCATTGTCATTTTACCATTTTCAGCGATACTCAAATTCAACCAAAACATACTAAATCATTGGCTGCATAGAATCGATCACTGCAGCTTAAGTATTTAGACAGATGTTTCTTTATTCATGAGTAAGTTTGTCTTGTTGAAGGCATATACGAGAATATGATATCACTTAATGTGTATGCATTGAGGATTCACTCCGAAAAGAGTGAAATGTTAAACCTTTAGAATTATATATAGTCATTGATTTAGACAATGACACAGTTTCTACTCAAATATCGCTTTTCAACATGAAACTTCACAATGTTAGTACACCTTTTTTTGATATTAGCTATTTGATATTAACTCTTGGCTAGTGATCCAACAGATTACGTTGATGCTCTTATTTCAAATGTTTACATTAAGAGCAATGGTCGTGAATACACGACACTCGTAATTTCTAAGATGTCGATTGAATGCATTAAATCAAAGTAAGTAGCATATTTTGTCTATTTTGATATTTTGTCTACTTTGATCAAAACTAGACAAACATTATAATGATACAGTTTCTACTCAAATATATTAGTTCCCTTCTTTATTTTTTTTACATTAAGAGAGTAATGGTTCTGAATACGTGACACCTCGTGATTTCCAAGAGGTTGATTTAATGCATTCGTAGCAAGGGTATTTTGTCTATTTTTATATTCTGTTAAGTACCCAATGACTTCAATGAACAGTTACAACGAGTGAATTGGCAATGGGCCAGGTTCATTGGAAATTATAATTAAAGTGTGGGGTAATTAACCGTAACTAGGCATTTCACTGAAATTGTAATTGATGTAAGTATTATTAACTTATTTCGAGATTTCCCAATTATGTTATAGAAAAAGCTAAAGAGATTGAACAAAACCAAATTTCGATTCTTGACTTTATAGTTTGTGTTTTCGTTTTTTCGTGTGTTTTTTTTTTTTAATTTTTATTATTATTGTTGTTTGTTTTTCTGCTGTGTTAGGAATTCTTCTTCATTACGCAGCAACATATTTCAACATGCTCCAAGCTCTCTGGACCGTGGGGTTTTTACGTAAAAAGGTAGGTCGTTAAATATTGCAGCAATTCCTTCGGGAATGAAGAGGCTGTAATTTCGCAACGTCCTGTCCGTCACAACGTTTTCGTGTAAAGGTGAACTTTGGCTCTATTCAGAACCGAAGGCGGAGAGGATATCTGGTTCAGTGGCACTTGGTTGAACAACAGGATGCAATTATCTTATGCAAATACATACACGTATTTTGTAACATTATCGTATCATAAGGAGAGCAGACCAAAAGGTAATTTTCATATGCCACTTGACTTGTAGTCGTATTGAACGTATTCCCAGTTTGCGTTGGGAAACTTAGGTATCATTTATCTACCGTGTGGCCCCTGTTCCAATTAAAAATTGCTTGCTTTGGGGAAAATTGGTTTTGGTTCGTACAATTAGTGGTACCAACAAAGTATTACACCTTGGGCAAAAATCAGAACGTGCAATCGACTTGCATGGTTTTGTGTCGGTAGGGGTGGGGTGTCAGTAGAGGTGTGAGGAGTATGCATTGAACGTGATGATTTTGTGTTGGTAGGGGTGGGGTGTCAGTCGAGGTGTGAGGAGGATGTATTGCACGTGATGATTAAAGGTGTGTAGGGGTGTGTGTGGAAGGCTCTTGCAAAAATACTCTTAGGGATACGGACATTAAACCTGCAGCAAAAATTTCTCAGGAATCGCATGTTCATGGGATTTTGAACCGAATATTTCTCCAATTTCGCGCATTTTTAATTATGGCGTCATTTGGGCATCACGTGGGGCATGTTTGTACTCATTTATGGATAGAGCGGACAATGATACATACTATATACAAGTAGGCCTATGACTTTAGCATAGAAAAATGTATCATGTTGTAAGATCCTGCAGTGGTTGTTGGTGTCATGTTTGAATAAGAAATCAGTAATACGAATTTCAATAAAATTATTATGGTAACATGACCTTTGACCTGGTTAAGGTATTTTGGAAAAATGCATTAATTGATCAAAATGCTAGTTATAAACTTAGGCTTCCTGCATGTACAAAATGCAGTTTTAGAAATAGAACAGGCATATATTGCTCCCCATCCTGTCAAAAAGGATTTATTTGTCCCTTTGGAATGTTTGGCGGTTACGCCAATATGATAGCGTCACCCATAATATAGTACGATGTTTTCAACACGTTGCGATGGGTATACAGCGGATGTACTCATACAATATTCAACGCTCTCATGCCTTATATATGACAGATGTAGAATCGTATCCTAACATTTAGACAACTTACACTTGACTTATAAATTATGCGACAGCAAGTGTGGAAAGCAAAGAAAAGCACTGATAATCCAGTTTGAACCCATAATCTATTCTTTATATTACAGTTGAACAAGGGCAATGATTCCGATAACTTATAACACATTTTGAGATAAATAAATGTTTATCCTGAATTCGTACTTGCCATCTCTGCACTTAATGTACACGAAAATCAGGTTTTTCAAGATTTCCCCCAGATTTAGGCCCAGAATACACGTGGCTCAATCGCAATCAATCAGTGTGTTCATATCAAGAATCTAACTGATTCCGATTGATTGCGATTGCGTTGACTGCGTCATCGCATCGTTCATAATTTATTAACCAATAACAACTGGTCATTAACATCATGTTTATGATCCTTTTAGGTGGAATAACTACGTTCAAAGTGTTTGCTACGGGTATGGTATTTTTTAGAATATGGCAACTGCTTGAACGGTGTGTGCATGAATGGGCTGTGTGCTAGGAGGGGTGTGGGGTCGTGGGTAGTAACTGTGGGGCAATAGTCGCTTCCACAAAATACACAAAGTAAACAATTTGCGAGGATAGCCAAAGGCTCTAAACTAGTAAAAATAATAAGAATAAGATAACAGCGTGAATTTACAGCCAAATGACTTAAGGTACGTGTAAATGCATCCCTTGGTAGTTAATGATACAAAATGTGACCCAGTGGAATGACACTTAGGAAATATTGGAAATCAAGACTTAGTACAATTATTCAAAATCAAATTTTTTAATTCTTAATTTGCAGCATTGACAAACATAGCAAAATAACCAAACTATGGAAGGTGCACTTCTCGCGCGAAATTTTTTGCATCACAAATCGAAAATGAAACTACCATGTCTCTCGATCTTCGTAAATTTATAGTAGACATAATTTGGCCATACCGTTATACGTAACATACAACATGCATTTAAACCACGAGCTTGTACCTACTAAAGATATTGCAACACCACGTCTGACCTATTAATTCAATTAAACCAGAAAACATTTGATCAATGTGCACAACACTCGTCTTCTATAACACAAGGTCACTCCTGATGCAAAATCTATGATGTTATTGAACTGCGCCTCGTGATTTAAGACAGATTCATTGACTTGTAATGCCCATAATTGATCTTGTCAGGAGACACATTGCAATTCTCCTACACAATAAATCTTACCCGCCGGCTGCGACAGGTTATTCGCAAAGTTATTCTAAGTTTCTTTCATCATTTTGTTTTGGAGCGTCAAGTCTCTTCAGACAAATCAAAAGTGCCTTAGTGTCTGCAGGTGAAAATGCAACGGACAAGGGTTGCTACTGTTGTACAATCTCTTGCATAATAACGAACAAAATCTTGACAGAATCCAGGTTGAGTCGCTGAAAGGTCACATCTGCAAAAAAAATTCTCATTACTTATATCAGATGGTACACCTGATATACTGCAGAGCACCCCGATTGACAGGACGATCAATTTGAAAACGGTTCATATATTACTTGTACCATCGTACATACTGATGGCGATGGTGTCAGTCGAAACGTGATTAAAGCTTCATAAAAGTTAATCATAGCTTGGGGTCAAAGGGTACGGGAGAGTTAAGTATGGGTCCTCTCATGAAAAATGTATGCTAAATACAAAGCTGATTAAGTTAGAGCAATTTGCCTAAGAGTGTGGCGCATGAGAATAGCTCTGAGTAATAGAATGTTAGTGCAAATTTAGCTAAGTCACTGGACATTACTCAACATGCTCAATATACATGTATATTTGGTGAAGTCAACAGAGGCAGTAACGATAGGCAAATGATCATTCGCTTTCAATGTGGAGTGAATTATTTTTGTTTCTATCTACTAACAATTTAATTAAGGACATTAGCGTCTTCCAACCACTAACACATGTGACATGTGTTATTAGTCCTCCCTTATCTACACTTCACTTACTTATGTGTGTTCCATTCTCGTCGCATTATATTATTATATTGCATTAACAGGCTTTATGGTGTGAGTATAGAGTAGCATCTATAATAGTACAACAAAAAGTGAACCATTTATATTTTCCAGACTACGGGAGGCAAGGTACTTAGACATTTTCCCGTGAAAAATCTGTGATTGGTTAAAAATTTTTAAAAAAACCCCCAGATTTTTCAACTGATGTTTGTCTCCTAGATACAAAGAATGGAGGGAAAGGGTAAATTGACAGATTTTTTTTCCTTCGGGACTACCATTTTCTTTACCATGACTTCGACTTTATACGTCGCGTACATCGGTACATAATTAAATGCTACTTGCATGCCATGAGTTCCTATTGTTCATGCTCACTTCATTGATTAGTTTGAACGTTATTATCACAGTTCCGTAAAAACCACCACTACGCTACTGTAGGAGCACGACATAACATACGATATAATAGACACAAAACATATAATTCCCCTCGATCATTCCTGTTTTCATATAACATGCAATATTGAAAACCTTACATGTCCCTTCTTTCTTTTGCTCGCATAAATAAGAGATTAAGCTTGGAATATCGCTAAGTCCATGATAATGGGGGGGGCATTGAAATGAAATCGAAAATTTAAACAAATCAACAAATTCTGTAAACCTGTTTAAAGGGTGTAAAATAAATACGTTTTAACACAACATAATTATTAAAAATGGTGTCCCATATAAAAACTCTAAGCTCTAATAATTGATTGTGCTATCAGTCTTCTATAAAACATTTACAGATGTGTAGAAACAAGTACAGCCCGTAGGCAATACGTGAGGTAACTAACACTTGGGCCATGCCATGCACTAATACATTCTGCCACCATATACCCCAGTAGCTAGACTTGGTGTTGCATTCTGAAGTGGTTACATTCAACACCTTACAGTTGTATGTATTTTGAATGTGCATTCCACAGGTAAGGCATAACAGCAAATTTGCACATTAAACCCTAACACCCAAAAATCTTACAAAATCTTACGATGAAAAAATCTGCGCATGCATGAATCCCAGGGTCTGCGATGACGCAATCACCCTAAGTGTTATATGCGCACGGAATTGCTGGCCGGGCAGCAATAACCCGTGTAGCTACCGGTCCGTGATCGTGTGCTTGGCATGCGAGGGGTCAAAGGTTCGAATCCCGGGGGTGCCAAGTCAAACATTCTTCTTCTCCTTGACTTTTTCGGATCTTCTTCGATCCCAAAAAGCAGGGTCCAGTGAAAAACGCCATAGACTTTGTACACAAGGTGTTTTTGGCATGTTGCCAAGTGCATTAAGGTTATTAATTATTTTAAACTGTTGTGATTTGGTAGTTCACAGCATCTTACGAATGCTATTGAGCTTTGGCAAAAATTGCATTGCTCAATTCATGGCGAATGTGTAGAAGAATAAAAATATCACAGATCTACTTTTATAGGTGCTGCGGTCCTTGATTTACGTTGTAAAGAGGGCTGAAACAACAATACTTTTGTAAAACGTACATAACTCATTAACAACAATAAATTAAGCAAGTTTGCAAAGTATACGATTTGTAGAATGAACTTTTGCAAAACATCAATGTGTTATTTTTCAATAATATATTGATCTACATAATGAAAATCGATTTTTAGGTTGCTTCGACCAACAATACCTCGTCTACCCTTAAATTAGCTTAATTTATGAAAACAGATAATTTGTTTAAATCTGGTTTGACTTATCTTATTTAAATGCTACTTAATAAGGAGAGTAATTTTTTCCCAAGATATTGGTCTTAACAAATGCGATATTAAATGGTAATGATAGTACTTTTAAAAAAAAATGTTCTTGACTTTTTCTAGAAACACTAAATTACCTAAATTCTAGAATTTTTTGGAGCTCAATTTTTATTTCAATAAACAAGGTGTTATATGAAAGGTGATCAAATTTAGACAATTCTCTCGCCAGCTTTCTTCAATTACGTGTTTCTATTTCAAGTTATAGGTGTTTCTAAATTCCCCTAAATTCTAAAATCAATTTAAAAATGATTTTTCTAAAAAAATTAACACTATTAAGCTCATACACCATCCCTGAAAATTTTGGAAATCATGGCACACTCCATGTAGGTAAAAAGAATGTAGAAAACTTAAGGTAATTTTCACAAAAAGATATACATAAGAAATGTTAGGATTTATTTTTGAAACTCTCAAAATAGATGGAGTGCAGACGTATCTTTAGTTTGTTCGAAGTTTTAAATTAATACACAATTCTGATTTGCTATTGTGACTATTTCGCTGCAAGCCTGATTAGCCGTTCGAGCTACATGTACCTTAATCCCACTGTGATCACTGCATAATAATTATGGTACAATTATCTGTCTTGTTTTCTGCGTGTCTCTCTCAAAGAGTAATTGCTTAAATCAACATTAAACTCATCATCGTCTATTTCGAATCAGGATTCCAATCACTGTTGTACGTTTAGGGCAAAGGTACTTATCTAAGATCAATGTCAAGTACATTAATGATGTTATGACAGTATACGTGTACATCAAGCCTGAGTGCAAAGCCCTAGCGCAATTACTACATTTGTGACTGTAGTAATAAAGCTCTACGATCTGCATTAGTGATCTTGACCGAAAGGGTATCTTGTCCCCTTTGAACATAGCCACACACACGTCCTTGTATGCGTTTTTGCATCAGTATTTTGCTAAACAATGGTAATACTCTTCAAAAAATAATTTTACACGTAACCCTTTAAAGGTGGTGTGGATCACGAACATTAAATTGCATCCCCAAGTATTGGTGCAGTGATGTGTGCCCTGGGGTGGTGAATTATAGACGGAACAAGTCATTTTTGCAAGTTAAAATTGGGGCAAGCAATTTCTGGCACAGATATTTGACTGTTATTTTACGTTCTGAAATGTGTAGAAAAAAAATGTTTGGAAACGTGCAAAATTAATATGGAAATTTTCTGCTCGGTGCTCTCATGATTAGAGAACATTAAGTTTTAAATTGAGATTCTTGAAAATCTGCCATGTGTAAGGGGGGACATTTTTTGGGCTTGACCAGGAGGCATATTTGTTGGCATTTCGAAAGGGGGAATGCAATTTAAGTAGTCCATTTTGAGAATTCACCAACCCGCGGTAGACATAATTATTGCACAGATACAGTATCTGATTGGTTAATTATTAATATTTGAACTATGGAAGCAGAACATCTGTTTTGCCCATTACTTTTAGATAATGTATCGGAGAAACTGATTCAAAAGCACCTGTCTCGCAAGTAAAAAAGCAGTATTTATATTGAATGTAATTTAGAGATACTGCATTTGTTAATTCAGATATCTATTCGAATGATACTTGTACCAACAATATGAAATGCTTATTTCTTAAAATATTCAGAATAAGAAATCATCATACATGTATGTTTTCTAGCTATACGTTTATGGTAAGTAGTAGAATAGTCTGCCTGCAGAAGGTTCCACCAATACCAGATTAAAGGGGAATAAAAACTTAATCATTGTAACTTAAAGGGGAATAAAAACTTAATCATTGTGTATTAAAGAAGAATTACACTGTCAACCACTGCCAAGGTGTAGTCAATACGATAACGTAACAATTTTCTCCACTAGGTCAAAGCCCTTATATACCCAATACTGGTATTACATTCATGTAATTAGTTTAGTTCTTTATTTCAGTGTTGCATTTTTAAAATGCTGCAGTAATGTATATTCATACAAAACGTTTTTCATGACCGTTATATAACCGGAATTTAATGTTATTAAAACTTTTTTTACTAAAACTAAAATCCAAAAAAAATGAAACGTTTTGTGTTTTCATCTTTTATCATAACCTAGGTACGTTATTAGCTGATACGGACGTGCAGGTGGAACAGCTTTTGCTTCTGTTTGACTTAAGAGACCCACTTCTTACGTTTTTATTTATTTTCCAGTAATTAAACGAAGACAAAAGGTTAATGCACATGATAAGGTTGACTTGATTAAAGTTAGGCAGAAAATTAATGCTTAAAACTGTTATTACAGAATTGAAACGATAATAGCCTGTGTAGAAGACAACTGTTAAAAACAATGTTTAATGTTGCTCAAGAATAAAAAAAAAGATGATCTCGACACGCTTCTTCAATATCTTCTTCGTCTTCATTTACACACTTCTGTTTAATACATTCTAGTCAAGTGTAGTGTTGGTGCAATATACAAAATAAACTTGAGGTTACATGCTTGAAAACTAATGAATATTCAATTGGTTTAAATCCGTTCATTATGCTGATTTTTTTGTGTGCATGAAATCGTTAATTCATATTAAGTTATCTTACATTAAAACCTGTTATTATTTAAACAACCCCAATCACTCAAATGCTCAAGACGTTGGATTGAATATTTCTGTATTTAAAAATATTAGGGAATAATCATTATAAATTATTTATTACGTTACTCAAAGACTTTTTGCTTTTAAAAATTTTAGGGAATAATCATTATATACATTATTTATTACATTACTCAAGGAGGCTCACACATGTTTTAGGTACAATAGAATATAGTGGAAAATACAGAGAGGAAGGTTGGACCGTGTACCTCTTTTTCATCAATGTGTTGCTTGTGTTATTATGGCCCATGTACTTGTAGAAATTGTACCTATTAGATTACACATTTTATGACGTAGAGAGACTATTATAGTTGTACTATTTGAGTGCAATGATAAAAGAACTGTCATTACAACATATTTAAAACGGTATAAAATGCGTGTCAATAACATTTAAATCCCGAATTAAAAAACACATATTTAAGATTAGACACAAAATGCAAATACAACATCTAAATGAAAAACTTAGAATCAGTTGAACAAAAATGCACGACATGAACTGTCAATGTCAAAAGTTGTAGTTTTTAGTAATATACCCCAATTATTGTTATTATTGTCTTTATCTATTCAATTAGTCGTCATATTGACTTTCAAAGTTATAAATTACAAACTTATAATATAACATACTAATTTTATTTGTAGCAATGCATTAAATTATCATATTGGTTTAATGTAGAACTCGTTTCATGTAAGCTATACTCCTCCATTTTTGTTGGTTCCAAAATTCAATGTTTTTGACATTTTGCGGTATATTTTGTTGTTGTTGTTGTTTGTTTTTTTTAAACTTTTTTTGTTAGGACAGGGGGTTCTTAATACAGGCCATCCGGCCTTCCGAGAACCTCCTCATTCAATGTATGTGTTTAATTGTTGTGCTGTTATATTTAATATTTAAAAGAAATAAAGATGAATGAATTCAATATTTCACCGTCGTATCAATTTTTATCAGCATTATTAATAATACTCTTTATTTAAAAAGTAGAACATCATAATGCCATTTATACATATTTGTCTATCAATAATCAAGGTTCTCCTCTTACATATCTGGCAGGTAGGGAACACATTTTATATTGTATTTTACCTTTGTATTTTATGAAACTATAATTTGATACCATGATGTCTGTGTATATTTCCTTTGACGCCCGCGCCAAATCCATATCAAGTATATTTTTAAAGAGTCATTACTCGATTTCTATCGAGCTCTTCAAGACATATATAACCAATATGCACTGCAACTCTTTCTAAAATATTCATTCAATAATTTTGATATATTATTACTCACGAAATTATTGAGGTACCAAGGGTTTGTTATTCATTGGTTCATTGTTGTGATAACAGCATAACTATGAATCTTTGATATTTAATCGAGTTGTGAATTTAACAAGTGCGAGATGCATCGTAATGATGACTCACAAAACTTCTTTTAAAAATCTTGGAATAATTTCACAAGAGCAAAATGAAAATCACGGATTTACTCTAGCAATTTATGGTGGATCTCACTACCCCTGATCATTTATGATATTAAGGTGCTGGAGTAATAATTGCAGTATTTAAATTTAGCGCAAACGATGGATCTAAGATTAGCTTAAGTCGCTCGGTAGTAAACATTAGCGGCGTTTGTGCCGGATCAATACCACTAATTCTATAACACAGTTTTCAATTGATTAATAGGTAATTACAAGCACGGTTTTCTCATACATGGAACTCCCACGTGGAACATATCAACATAAATTATGATGACCTGATAATGACTCTTTTTGTTTTAAACAACGAGTGTAACCATGGTAACGACGATACGTTTATAGTGCGCCCTTTTTTTTGGGATGAGATAGGAGTACATCGGCTGAATGGGAAAATTGATTTGATGCGGGTGAATTTTGGGAAACATTTCATCAAAACTGTAAAATAATAGTAAAACGTGTCATTTCTGCATGTTATCTGAAATTTGCACATTTTGGTTATACAACTTGGTGCTATTTTTCATATACCATGCAAGAGAATAGTCCCTATATTTTGTTCAAGCGCTGCCCAGCTCTAATGTATGTATTCAATCTCAAAGGGTTGGTACTTTCCCTAGTGCTAGGGTTAAGAAAACGTAATTTTGTCTTCACAAGAGCAACTCAGCTCTGCGACAGCTATGATGGTTGAAATCAGCTCTTGCCTGATCTCTCTGACTATGAAAAACAAGGTTGCCTTTCATTATTTTTGCGATTGAACCTCGAAGTTCATGATGTTTAGGAATTACATAATCTCCATGCAAAATCATGCTGGAGTTTTTAGACAGAAAAAAGTGCTTAAAATCATTAAAAGTTACGAGATATCTCACATCTGTGGTACAATTGCCATTACTAAGTCATGGCCACTCTAACATTATGAATTGAAATAGTTTTATTAACGGTACTCAACCATATTTCTCTTTGGTGGTATATGTGTACTTTATTCGTAATACCCACTGCTTGATACTCAAAACTATCGCTCCGAGTGATCTAAAACCGTACCGTGGAAAGGATCAAAAGTTAACTATCAGTGTAAATGTATTATATTAAAAGAACGAAACAGTCAAGTTTCAAAATTCAAAAAGCATACGAAAGCTGTTTTATTATGCAATTTCATGTATCCAATATTTGTTTTAGGAATTTAGAAAATATAAATTCGGAATCTTTCAGCGGCACACTGTATAATGAGAACAAAACATTTCGGTCCATTTAAATGGAGACATTTACATTTGGAAATTGTACAATCGAAATGTATCATAAACCTAACAGAAGAGGCATTCAACTCAGCTTGTATGAATCCTCATTGTGACAACATTTGTATCGCTAATTATATCAAGTTCAAAAACAGTTTCATATGACACGGGCTGTCTATGCTCCATCTAGAATTACAATTGTTTATAGGAGTTAAGGATAGCATTGGAGCTGTGGTTAGTAGAAGTGGGAAATTGTTAACCGTTTTTATGGCGCTAAAGATTATGATTCTTCATAGAATAATACGCATAATATACATAAGAAAACATATTGGAGGGTATCCACCTGATATATCAGCGACTGAATATCATATTACTCAATCGCTATGCTAAATAAATTCCATTTCGGAATTGCTTAAGTTGCTCTGTTGCAAAAGGCAGCGAGATTCCCTTCTCAGTGGGCTCCATACAGCGATTTTGTTCCAACGATTCAATTCAAATTCATCTATTACTTAGAGTACGATTATTTATGCCAGGTTGATGCGGCTTAAGAACGGGGCTTAATTTAAATACAGCTATATACGGTGACTAAAAACAGTGCCATTTAACCCCCAAAGCAGATACCAATCCGTTATTGACACAGGCTATGACAACCCAATGGGATTTCTGTATACTAACAATTACTGTCTATATACACTTTGTGTCTGAATTTTGATTTGCAATCAAGTATAACTGATAAAATATGAAGCAATGAAATGATAAAAAATGAAGTAATGATTTTACATCAGCATCGAGTAGTATTTTACGACATTCAATAACACAAACAAATTTGATCGAATTCTAATCGAATCGAAAATAAGACACCGATAGTGCAATATTGTAGTGGTAATTGTATATGACTTTTCGATACTTTTAGCATACCAGTTAATCGTTGATATAAGTAAATGGGTAAATGAAAAGCTAAAAATGATCGTTTATGATCTTTACATGGCCAAAACGAAGTAGTGTATAACTGGTTGGATTGATTTTTTAAAAGTACACTGACAATGAACGCCACGAAACAATGATCGAAATAAGGCTGCAAAGTCACCGCGATATTTTCATCATCCAGTTCAGTATCAACAAATGGCTATAATATTATTAAACTTACCACCACAGTTGAAGAGTTGTTCCAATAATATCCAAAGTAAAAAGGCATAGGTCGACAATCCAGCTAGTGATTTTTGCACCGACTTAAATTTTTGCACCGACTTAAATGCTGACTTTTGAAGCAACACAGCCATGACCATGATGACGCGTGAATATCAACCAACAGTCATGACATTATTCGGGTTCTGTGTTACAGCGTACCCCGTATCTTATCTTATGAGTACAGTTTGTGAAGCACACACACGTGTTGGATGGAGTGAATTGTATTCTAACCATATTCATGACGCTTCACGTCATGGTACTATACAATGGCTTGGATGGCTTCCCACAATTCTTTTCTCTATTAATAAACATTAATATGATATGCAACAAAAATTACACTTTTGCGGGCAAAGTAAAATTGTGTAAAATGCGAAATGTGGTTTTCTTAAATATGTGTTCAACATATATTTTGTGATCAAGCGTCTATGCATTTGACATTTAACATGTTTAATAATGTTATTGCAGTTTAATGTCATTGTCGTTTTACCATTTTCAGCGATACTCAAACTCAACCAAAACATTTTAAGTCAGTGGCTTATCGATCACTTCAGCGTAAGTATGGCTTCTTGGCTCGTATATAGAAATATGTGTCTTTATTCTTGAGTAAATTATACAATTTCTACTCAAATATCACTTCATGTTTCAATCTTGGCTAGTGGTCCCTCAGATTACATTGACACTCTTGTTTCAATATTTGAGAGTAATGGTTGTGACTATCATATTTTGTCTATATTTATATTCTATTAAGTGTCCAATGAATTCAATGTACAGATACCTCGAAAGAATTGGGATATGAGTCAGATTCATTGGAAATTATGAATGAAGTGTTGGGAAATGAACTATAACCAAGCGTTTGAACCAAATGATATTTGATTTCCAGTTAATTATTCAATATTGTTTTTAAAACGCAAAAGAATTTAACAAACTATAACATGTTCAATATTAGATTCTAAACGTCATTTTGCCGTGTACCCGTGTTAGGAACTCTCCTACTTTATACAGCAAGATATTTCAACATGGTCAACGCTTTCTGGACCGTTGTGTTTTTACGGTTCTAAAAAGACAGGTCGTTAAATATTGTAGTAGGTTCTTGGGGAAAGAAAAAGCTGTAATTTCACAACGCCCTGTCCGTCACCTTGTTTATGGGCGAACTTTAGTTCTCTTCGGAACAGAAGGTGGAGAGAATATCTGTTTCACCGGCGCTTGAATGAACACCAGGATGCAATTATCTTATGTAAATCCATATTTTGTAACCTTATCGTTTATAAGGAGAGCAGACAAAATACCAATTTCACATGCCAAATTACCTGTGGTCGTATGGAAGGTATTCCCAGGTTGCTTGGGGGAAACTTGGGTATCATTTATGTACCATGTGATTATGTTTAGATGATTTTTTACTTATAATATAGATTGCCTGTCTCAGGGAAAATTGGCTTGGTAGTAGTGGTATCTGCAAAGTATTAGCTATTACACCTTCGGCAAAAAATCAGAACCTGCAAACGACTTGTCACCTGGGGCGGACATTTTATAAATGAATTTAGAAGAGCAGCAACGACATCAGTTGCATTTAATGCCAGATCTACATCATATGCAAAATTTGAGGAAAAATGAACGAGTCAGTTTTATTTTAGGGCCATTTGTCTATATATGGTCTTTACATGTAGCCCTATGGAGAGAGTGCCCGTTGAGGGTGCTATAACCCACATTTTAGGAACAAAAATGTGATTTAAAAAAAACTGACCCGTGCGAATTTTCTAAAACATATAGAAATATAATCAAGCCCTACCTGCTCTTCTCCGAAAAAAATGAAAAGGCCTATAGCTCAATGATAATGAAACCTAGGTGGGATATTTTGTGTTTGTAGAGGGGGTTGTGGTGTCGATGACGTATTGTATATGGTGAGTTCGGGAGTGTTATGGTGTGTGTAGTAGTTATGTTATGTAGTGTGTTCGTGGGATTTTGAGCCAAATATTGGGCTATACTCTTGAGCCGAATATTGGGCTATATTCTTGTACATATAGCCGAATTGCCCCAATTGCCCCAATTACAAATGAATTATGACATCATGTGGTCATTACGTAGAACATGTTTGTACTTATTTTTAGTATCACTGGATAGAGGGGACATTGATATATAATATAATTATACAAGTATACATGTTGTAAGAACCTCGAGTGATTGTTGGTGTCATGTTTAAACAAAATATCAGTGATACGAATTGGAATATTTGGTAAAATGCATAAATGAATCAAAATGCAAGTTGTAAATTTTAGTTTCCTGCATTTACACAATGGGGTTTTAGAAATGGAACAGGCATAGATTGCTCACCATCCTGTCAAAAAAGAGTATATTTGACACAAAATGTGTCAAATATACTCTTTTTTGACAGGATGGTGAGCAAATATCAGTGATACGAATTGGAATATTTGGTAAAATGCATAAATGAATCAAAATGCAAGTTGTAAATTTTAGTTTCCTGCATTTACACAATGGGGTTTTAGAAATGGAACAGGCATAGATTGCTCACCATCCTGTCAAAAAAGTATATTTGACACAAAATGTGTCAAATATACTCTTTTTGACAGGATGGTGAGCAAATATCAGTGATACGAATTGGAATATTTGGTAAAATGCATAAATGAATCAAAATGCAAGTTGTAAATTTTAGTTTCCTGCATTTACACAATGGGGTTTTAGAAATGGAACAGGCATAGATTGCTCACCATCCTGTCAAAAAAGAGTATATTTGACACAAAATGACCTCTTATCTCGATTGCATTTTTGAGACATCGTAAGGCAGTCCCTTCGGCATATTTGGTGGTAACATATTATGATAGTGTCATCCATAACATAGTACGATGTTTTATGTTTCAACACGTCGCGATGGTTATAGCGATGTAGTCATGCAATATTCAACGATCTCGTGCCATATAGATGACAGATGTATCTTAACATTTAGATAACTTATACTTGACTTATAAATTATGCCATAGCAAGTGTGGAAAGAAATAAAAAATCACTGATAATCCATTTTAGGTTGAACTCATAATCTATTCTCTATATTCCAGTTGAACAAGGGTAATGATTTCGATAAAGTATAAACACATTTTGCGATAAATAAATTTGTATCCAGAATTTTTACATGCTAGCATTCAGGCGCATTCAATTCAAATCTCCTTAAGTAATCTACAGAATCAAAGATTTGTATATGCTTCTAACATCGTTAACACGCGGCTTTCAGCTTAACCAATAGCAGGCTATGTTAGCACTTCTATGACACTGTCTAATACTCCTCTTTTCACCAAACGTCAAGAGTTTCTAGAATGCTGTTAAAATAAGAAAATTGTTAATGCTAATTTATTGCACATTCTAGGGAAGCGTGGTTACCTTTTCGAAATAGCCGAGTGAGAGGGTTTTCAATGAAATTATTTTTGTGTCAAAACTGAAGCATCCTCTGTATAAAAGAAAATATGAATATTAACTGCACATCATATGTCCGATTTTTGTATGTAGAACAGGCAGATATCAATAATTGAGCGCTGTTAATACACTTTAATGTTTTTAAGCAAATACAATTCCAAAATATGGTACGTTTTCTGTCTCTGCTTGTCACGTGGTAAGCCTATGTTGAAGTTGCGATTATATGTTCAAATAAGTTTCAAGATGGATACCAACAAGTCAGGTAGCTGAGCGGTCTAATGCGCTAGGCTCATTCAGAATCCATGATAGCGGCGCGGCGTGAGTTCGAGCCCCACCTCAGCCGTACTTAATTTACTTTTTTTAAATTTTACAATTACGATTATTTATAGAGAAATGTGGCTGGGAGAATTTATGTTTGGCGTAGGGAGGAGTGTGACACTAACAAAGGTGCCAATATCTTGGTTTTGATGATTTTTTATGATCCTCCCGATGAGCAAATCACATTGCCCTTTAATGTACACGAAAACCAGGTTTCTAGGTTAACTGAGTTTTGAAATAATCATGGTGTGTTTTTTCCTAACAGTGTGATCATTTAGAGTTGTGCATAGTAATTTCGTTGTGATTTCCATGCGATACCTGAGTTCAAATCAAACATCATTAAATTCAGTGGCTGCATAAAATTGATCACTTGAGCTTAATTATGACTTGTTGGATCGCATTTTGCCAGGTGTCTGTTTACATTTGTGTAATTTTCTCTGGTTGAAGTCGTATAAATGAGATCATTTAATCTGTATTCACTGTATAAATGTACAATCATTCGGTACCAGAATTAAAAATATTTATTTCAGTGAAGAGAGATCTAAGAATCGAGTTTCTATTATTTTTATTATTCCGATATGTCCGTGGAGAAACGTGCTTTGGATCTCATGGTACCTGCCTTGCTGGTCTGTAAAACAAGCGTGGTGTACACATTACGAGTTAGGGGTATAATCTTCGTGTATATTGCACAATATGCACACCATTCTAAGCATTCCATAATATGACTGACAATGGATGCGATTTAAATTTGTAAATGACGCTCATATTCTCTAGAGGTCGAAATTATTTTTTTTCTTCTTCTTCTTCTTTATTTTTCTTTTTTTCCCTTTTTTTTTGCTGGTGTGAAATCATGCTAAACGACATGGACTTTAATATTTGTAGTTGAAGAAAACATTTTGCGTTTAGCTGATAATCAATTTTTCCATACTGTACAAAGCCAGACTTCCACAATATTGCGAAGGCGCGCTGGCATTATGATGTCAGGGTGACATTACGTGGGGCATGTTTGTACTTATTCTGTTATCACTGGATAGAGGAATTCATAGCTATCCATTGGTATCAAATATAACATATATTAAATGTACAGACTTGACATTTAGTATGGAATATTTGTTCGCAAAGCTCAAATTCAGCTTCCCTAAATCCGAAATTAAGCCAAATTCGCTACATTAATGAGCACCATAATGTAAACGTAAAGTACATTTTTCTGTCAAACAATTATTTTACACCATCTCCCGACACATCCCAATTAACAATTAGCCCGTGCAGTTTATGTAGACCCCTCTCAGACCAGTCTTGGAACTTTCCGAAAAAATATTTCATACTAAATGTCAAGTATGTAAATACCTTTAATATAGAAGAATGTAGGAGGTTGCAACAACCCCACCCCCGTTGTAGTTAGTGATACAAAATGTGGTTTAGTGGGACGCTGGTTGATTATAACCTCACCAACGACAATTTAGAACATTTGGAAATAAAGACTAAATGCAATTTTTAATTTACAGCATTGTAAAATATAGTAAACATACATGTAAGTAACCAAACTAGAGGTTGTAAGGAAGTTCTCGCGCGAAATCTTCATCTTTTCATCACATATCGAAAACGAAACTGCCATGTCCCTCTTCGTGCATTTAAGCTTACAATCTCTATAATGAGTTGACGTTTTTTTATTTTGCCGTTTTTTCGCCGTTTATATAGGCATGTTGTATGTTACGAATAACGGTATGTTAAAACATACCGTTATACATGTAAGAAATTGATCAGATTTGACTGTGTCATGGTGAATAAGATCTCAATACAAGTCTACAGTACTTTAATATGGGAAGTTGAGATAGACTGGAAATAAATCTTGGATTCCTTTGTTATAATTTGTGTGTGAGCATTCAAGCAAAGAAATGATACATGGATAGCTAAATCTCTCCATGGAAAATTCCGGGTCTGAGTTTTGTTCTATTCATGAACCTTGAATGAAAAATGCACCTGTTATTTGAATGAATATTGGAAGCATGCTTTTTGTAGAAAGCCAACTTCACTTGCTATCTGGACACCAGGGTGATAACATCAATATGTAGAGAATTCACAATTTACCCATAGGGTTGTGACACCAATATTTTAATTTTCCACTTAATTGCAACTTGGATGCTGAGATCCAGGCTCTGCAGGGAAAATTTCATTTGTGCTTGCGCGTTCATCTTCAATTATGTTACTGACGAGAGTAAATAACCAAGTATACTTGAACTTCGGCGAAGATGTGAGGAACGGCAGCCATGACAGACATATTGTTGGTGTGATGTTACCGAGTCATCTCCGGATGCAAGTCATATAATTTCAAGTTTTATGTAAGTTCACTTTTCATATTATGCTGGTGTATTTTTATTTAAATATCATGTTTTGGATTTACAAACTAGCTTTGCAGAATGTGCGTAACATTCTGCAATGCAAATTTATCCTGATATTTATCAGACCGAAACTTTACCAAATTAAACCATGAAAGAAATTTAGGCCCATTATTTTTCATGTTTTATAACAATTTGAACTTAGTTGTTTTCGGACAAAGATTTATTATGATATTTGAGGCAAAGACTTTAATGACAAAATTATCCAAAATAAAATGTTGCATTTTATAAGATTTATCATGCAGTCATTGAAAAGATATTCACATAGTGACATGTTTTGGAAATCATTCATTTATAATTTAAATAACCAAATGTCAATCATTGTTTGAATGTTTGGAAACCTATTTGGACATAATGAAATTGACAAATTAATGTGTCTGGATTTAAAGAATATATAGATTATGTTATTATTTATGTGGTAAATAAATTGAGTAAATTATGTGTAGAAATAAGGATACAAATGGTCGTCAGCGAAACAAAATACGAGCATCGGATCAAGTCAATTGTAAATATAAATGATATTTTGTTGCATGGAAAAAGATATTAAATTCATGCTCAATTATTACTTTCGTAAAATGATTTCAGATAAGACTTTGAGTTAAGCAAACCGAGCATGATGATTTTTGAATTAGAAGTTTGATTAAAAGTAAGGCCTACAGAAATTCGGAAACTTTGAATCTTTTTGGTCTATTTTAAATCTGTAGCCCCGTTTTCGTTGGGTTTGGGAAAATCATTGGCATCGAAGTCTTTTCAACATCATGGGAACCTGGAATCTACATCAATCTTAACAAGCTTCAGCTTCAAGGAAGATCGTATGGTGTAAACTTTTATATCACGGATTTCGTCATATGAACTTTTACGTATTCATAGAAAACCGGTAACCGGAAACTGTGCACAATTATTTTTTCATCAAATAAGACAGTATTTTGGACGTTATAAAAAAAAATTAAAGAGATCTCTGCTAAATTCAAAGTATATATGTATCTTTTAAAATTAATTGTAAGATTATCTTTTTGAAAGTCATAAAGACTATTTTTTTTTGAATAAATAAATACATTCTTGATTTGTTATAAAACTTAATCTGGTCCAGTTTACATTTACTCTTAGCATCACGACTGAGTATATTGGGTAAGGTGACAATTTTTGGTGGAGAATCCGGGTATTGTACTCAGTATTACCAAATTTCTTTCCAATTGGGATTTCAAATTTTTTGATGTGATTAGAATAGATGTAAATTAATTCCAGAGTAGTTGTCAAACCATTGAAAAATATTTAAAGTGTAACCCTTGATTTTTTCACAGGTAACATCGTTCCAACAATGTGACTGATCAGAAGTTACCCAAGTCTGCAGTTCCTGTGTCATCCCGAAAGTTCAAGCACAATATTTGGATGGGGTATGTAAAGTAAAACTTGCAGGCGCGATTATATTGTGAGAAAAAAAAAATCTTGGTGTCATAACTGATTGTGTCCATTATCAGAACGTGCAGCGGAAGTTAAAGAGCAGGAACATGTCAAAGCATTAGAACGCGAACAAAGAATACTTGCAATGCAAATTGATTTGGAAAAACAGAAGCGCGACACCGCTGAAGCGATGCAACATGCCAATATTAGGGGTGCAGATTTTCCTAAATCAAATACCAGAGTGCCCAAACTTCCTACTTTTGATGAAAGTAAAGATAACATAGATGCCTATTTGCTTAGATTTGAGAGGTATGCTGTACAACAAGGTTGGTCACCTGATAAATGGGCGGTATATCTAAGCGCACTTTTGTCTGGGAAAGGGTTGGAAGTATATTACGCACTTAGCGACACTGAAGCAAGTAATTATGACGTTCTAAAATTATGTATCCTGAACAGATATGAATTGCATGAGCAAGGCTTTCGTAAGAAATTCAAATATTCAAAACCTGAAACTGGAGAGTCAGGACCACAGTATGCAACACGTGTTCTAAACTACTTTAACAGATGGGTAGAATTGACAGCCAGGAAAACAGATAGAGAGGGTCTTATAGATTTGATAATTTGTGATCAATTTATAAATAGTGTACCCAAAGATATGGCTATATTTATCAGGGAAAGGAAACCTAAAAATATTCAAGCCATGACTGAACTTGCTGACCAATATATTGAAGCTCATGGTAGTTGGGGTTTTGCATCAAATGGAGATAAAGGGAAGAGTAACCATGGTAACAAAAACTTCTCCAAAAGTGGTAAAACTAACACTAGTATGAAGCCAAATGAGTCAAAGTATCAAAGTACAAACAGAAATACAACCCAACAGCGATCAAATAATAAGGCTAGTACAAGTACAAGGTTCAAAGGTACATGCTTTATATGTAATAAACATGGTCACCAAGCTCGTGATTGTACAACTAGGCCTAGATTAAATGCCATGTTTGAGTCAAATGATGAAAGTAAAATGAATAGTTTCATCGATAGTTCTACATGTGACAAAAGTGATGGACATACATGTACACCGACAATAGAGACACAAAGTAGTGCAAAAGCTTGCAACGATAAAGCTGCATTCATGATGGTATGTACGGATCAAAAAGAAGTGATTCCGAACAAAGGTGTGTACAAATTAGATTGTGGTCATGAATTGACGGTAATTACACGTACAGCTGCATGTTCACGACAGTCTCATAAATCAGAAATGGTTGTAGTCAACGGATATATAGGAAACCAGAGAATGCCGGCACGGTACCATACAATGGCCTTAATAGTTTCCCATGATGCTTTTCTCTATTAACCCTAACCGCCTAAGGGCTTTTTGGCGACGGGAAGGGAAAGACGGAAAGAATAAAGAGAGAAAAGAAGGAAAGAAGTTGTTTGCTCTGGGTGGGATTCGAACCCGAGACCCCTCTCATGCCAAGCACTCGGTCGGCGACACTTTGCCACGGGTCTTGGGTTTCGCTGGCCAGCGAAACCCTGCCTATAATGTCACTTAGGGCGATTGCGTCATCACACCACGTGGGATGCATGCACGAACAGCGCATATATCAAGTAGTATTTTGTAGTATTCAGGCGGGTTAGGGTTAATAAACATTAATATGATATGCAACAATATATTAACACTTTGCGGGCAAGGTACATTTTTATAAAATGTAAAATGTAATTTGGTAAAAGATATGCTCAAAATATATACTGCGACCGAGCTCCTATGCATTTGACATTTAGAATGTTATTACAGTTTTAATGGCATTGTCGTTTTACCATTTTTACTGATACTCGAATTCAACATTTTAAATCATTGGCTGCATATAATCGATCACTGCATCTTAAGTATGACTTGTTGAATCAAGAGTAAATTTGTCTGGTTGAAGTCATATACGAGTATAATGAGATCACTTAATATTGAAGTCACTATATTGCCTATCTGAGGGTTCACTCCAAAAAGATATAAATGATATACATTACGAATAATATATATGGTCAACGATTTACAAAATGATACAATTTCTACTCAAATATCGCTTTTCAACATGAAACTTCACAATGTTAATACACCTTCTTTTGATATTTGATATGTTCACTCTTGGCTGATGGTCCAACAGATTACGTTGATACTCTTATTTAAGTACAATAGAGCAAAGAATCGGTATTTATGTAGAACCAAGTTGAACTTTCCCATTATTTGTCCACGAGGTACCACGTATTTTAAATGAAAGCACACAATGCACGATAAAGGCACCAGCTCTGAAACTGACTTTAACTTTAAATAAATTTGATTTCGTGCGTTATTTTAATTTCCTTTTTTTTCCTGTTCAAACAAAACTTTCTAAAGTTACTTTAAATCTGCCATACCTAAGTTGATTCCAACTCAATTATTTTTAAATCCCAATATGTCCAACTTACTGGTTATTTTGTAATTCACTCCACATACAGATTTGTATGTTTTTGATAGAGAATAAACCTCTTAAAAGTAAAGGTAAAATGAAAATGAAAGCTTGATTTTGTAACACAAATAACAACAAATTATGTTCCTTCTCCTTAAACAAGACCAAGGGCAATAACACTTTAGGTGCTCCATTTTATTTCAATGCCAATGAGGTTAAGAACATGGCAGTTGTTCCAAATCTACTTCACACAGAGTGGACTGACATTCAAATTTTAGATGTCTCTTGGACAAACATTAAAAATGGGTATCACTATAAAATATGTCATATAAACAAAACGGTAAATGCTAATCCCTAATTTTTTTTACACACAAGGTCACTAATGGATATATCATTTATAAAATGTTTTAAAACCATTAAGGTTCAACTTGCTTCTAAAATAAAATGGATTATTTTGCACTTTTTGGACGCACCTTGTTTTTGAGATTTCGTCATTATGTTATACAAACGTAAAATAAATCAACAAAAACAAACTGTAACTTGAGAAAAGTTTTTAACACAAGTTTCCACATACATAAATGACAGCCAGTGAAAACATTTCACTGACCATCCAGGATTTGAACCTGGGACCTTCGGATCAGCGGACCGATGCTCTGCCAACTGAGCTAATGAGTCAGATGGAGAAGAGCAGTGATGTTATTATCTATATGCCTTCAGTTCAATACCCGCCCTCTATCATCTTCTCATCCAAGAAGCTTTAAGAAAGAGGTTTGTATGTATGTGGAGACTTGTGTTAAAAAAACCTTTCTCAGATTTAATCTCTCACATGGTTAAACTTTATTTCTCCATCTAAACTATAAGTTGTTCAAATTTTGATTCTAAACTTTTGCTTTTGCCATGTTAGGAATTCTTTTACTTTATACAGCAGAATATGATCAAGACATGTCGTTAAAAATTGTAGTAGGTCATTTTGAGATGACAAATGGTAATTTCAGAACACTCTGTCCGTAATCACGTTTATAGGTTAATTTTAGTTCTATTTGGAACCGAAGGTGGAGATGATATCTGTTTCAGCGGCACTTGATTGAACACCAGGATGCAATTATCTTAAGGAGAGCGGACCATTACCAATTTCATTTGCCATTTGACTTGTGGTCGTATGAAGGTATCCCCAATTTACTCAAGTACCATTTATCTATCGTGTGACCCTTTTTTAGATGATGTATTATTTCTAAATTGCCTGCTTCAGGGAAAATTGGTTTTGTATCGTACAATTAGTGGTATCTTCAAAGTATTAGCTATCACACATTCGGCATCAGAACTTGCAAACGACTTGTATGGTTTTGTGTTTGTAGGTGGAGGTTGTGGTATCAGTAGAGGAGTGAAGATGATGTATTTGTATATGATGTGTTCGGGAGTGTGATGGTGTATGTAGACGGCTCTTGAGAAATTATTCTTAGGGACATGGACATTAAACCAACAGCATAAATTTCGCAGGAATCGCATGTTCATGGGATTTTGAGCCGAATGTTGGGCTATACTCTTGTATATATAGCCAAGTTGCCCCAATTTCGCGAAGGCGCGCACACATTATGACGTCATATGGGCATTACATGGGGCATGTTTGTACTTATTTTTAGTATCACTGGATAAAAGGGAAATTGATACATAATATATACAAGTATGACTTTATATCATAGAAAAATTCAAGTTGTTAAAATTTCCCTTGGTTGTTGGTGTCATGTTTGAACAAACAAACGAATTGAAATATGGTTAAAAGACCTTTGATCTGGTTAAGAATGCATAAATTGGTCATACATCTTCCTGTATGAACAAAATGCAGTTTTAGAAATGAAACAAGCTTAGATTGCTCACCATCCTATCAAAAATATTTATTTGACATAACATTACCTTTGAGATATCGTAAGACAGTCCCTTTGGCATGTTTGGCGGTTACGCCAATATGTGATGCGATCAAGCAAAATCAGTCGGAACTTGGAAATATTGATTTTGAGATATAGCCAAGCAAATGAAATTATGTCCTTTTGTTTGCTATTGTTTTGGAAACTCTTTAATAGCTCATATCTTTGGAACTGGTTGTTCAATTTTAATGGGGTTTTCTGCAAAATGCAGCTTTGCAAATGCTTTTTACTGTGCTATAAGAAACTGAAAATTAATATTTCCGAGTTCCGACTGATTTTGCTTGATCGCATCACATATGATAGCGTCATCCATAACATAGTAGTAGTACGATGTTGTATGTTTCAACACGTCGCGATGGTTATAGCGATGTAGTCATGCAATATTCAACGTTCTCGTGCCTTATAGATGACAGATGTAGAATCGTATCTTAACATTTAGATAACTTATACTTGACTTATAAATTATGCGACAGCAAGTGTGGAAAGCAAAGAAAAGCACTGATAATCCGGTTTGAACCCATAATCTATTTTATTTATATTCCATTTGAACAAGGGCAATGATTTATTTATTTTATTTATTTCTTCTTTAACGCATAAAAATGATTCCGATATTTTATAACAAATTGTTAGATAAATAAATGTTTATCCTGAATTTGTACATGCCAGATCTGCACTTAATGTACACGAATGTCAGGTTTTTAGGATAATTGAGTTTTAACATAATTATGGTGTTTGTGTGTGTATGGGGGGGGGGGGTGTGTGTGTGTGTGTGTGTGTGTGTGTGTGTGTGTGTGTTTTCCTAATAGAGTTATCATTCAGAGTTGTGCATGATACTTTTAATGTGATTTTCCTGAGATACCTGAGTTCAAACCGAAACATCATTAATTTCAGTGGCTGTATATATATAATTGATTACTGGAGTTTAATTATGACTTGTTGGGTTGCATTTTGCCAGGTTTCTGTGTATTTATGTGTAATTTCGTCTTGTTGAAGTCGTATGAATGAGATTAATTAATCTGTAATCACTGTATGAATGTACATAATTTGGTACCAGAATTTAAAATGTCAGTGGAGAGAGAGCTTTTTTATATTTTTTAAATTCCGGTAGGTCCTTGGAGAAACATGCTTTGATTTGCTAGTCTGTACGGAGTTATAAAGCAAGTCCTACTATTTTTGTTTCATGGTCTACGCATTTAGAATTATACGGTATAATCTTCGCGTATATTACACAATATGCACACCATTCTATGCATGATTGTATTGCTCCCCAATTGCAATACTGCGCCAAAAGGTATCCTTACACTTGAAAAAAAATCCTTATTTCAAAACTGAACCATATTTGGGTAAATATTTGTTTAAAACGTACTAGTTATCTAATCCTGCTCATTATGACACCCCATTGAATCCCACCCCTCAAGAAGTAAAGTAATAAGCAATAAGTGACAAACTGGCATATACAACTAGGCGAAAAGATTCCAACAAGCGTAACGAAGAGACAACACAGTTTATTCAATGAAGTTTTATTTAAAGCAGTTTTTATTTTAGTTTTTACTTCTCTGTACGTTTCATAATTTTCATTTTATTCGTCAGTTTTCCATTCACTAGATGTCTGTGGATTTTTAAATATGTCGGTTTGTCACTTTTAAAATTGGAACTTCGTCTTATCAAATGCTTGTAACTTTGCTTCTTGAAGTCACATTGGATTAAATGGGTGTCATAGTTTGCCGGATTAGATAGTACATCTATTAAACAAATAAATTTACCCAAATATTGTTGTTTGTTTGTTTGTTTTATTTCTTCTTTAACCTGGGACACTCAATCAGTTGAAAACACAATTAATCATCTGTTCTTCCTTGAGGCCCAAGGGAGAACAGTGTAAGGATACTTTTTGGCGCAGTATACATGGTATAGATGACTCCAAAGGAATGTGATTTAAATTTGAAAATGACCATCATATTCCCTAGAGGCCGAATTGACTTGCTTCGTGACTCACATATTTATTTCCATTTTTGATATTTTAATACTTATGCTCGAGAGATATAGGCAAGAGTAGCATAGTTTCAATTTGATCCCGTTTTAGTGCACATGGGACAGGCTGTTTGGAAGTTAAATGGAGTAACTAGCATTAATCACACGTTCTTATGCTTGATATAAATTAATTAATAACATGTTTCAAGATTTCCCCATTACGTTTTAGTTAACGTAGAAAAAACTGAACTTGAACATAACGCAAAATATAGAATGTTTTGGTCCTGAACATGGGTGTGTTTTTTGTCTGATTCTTCTGTTTTAGAGAAAATATGTCAATATATTTAAGGCTTCCTGGACCGTGATGTTTTTACAGTTCGAAAATAACAGGTCGTTATAATACTTAGCATATCCTTTGGAAATGACAGGGTTGATATTTTGTAACACCTATTAGTCCTCACATTTTAGATATCGAACTTGTAGTCTTTTGTCCAGAATACACATGGGCCTAGACTTTTGGTTATTCGCAAAGTTATTCTAAGTTTCTTTCATCATTTTGTTTTGGAGCGTCAAGTCTCTTCAGACAAATCAATAGTGTCTTAGTGTCTGCAGGTGAAAATGCAACGGAAAATGGTTGCTGCTGCTGTAAAAGCTCTTGCTTAATAATTCAAAAAACTTGACAGAACCCAGGTTGAGTCGACTGAAAGGTCACATCTGCAAAAATAACTTCACTGGACATTACTCAACAGGCTCAATATACATTTATATTTGGTGAAGTGAACAGAGGCAGTAACGATAGGCAAATGATCATTCGCTTTCAATGTAGTCCTTCAAAAATGACTCTCGGCTTGAGAAGTTTAAAACTATATACCCATTCCAGGCCAGCGTGGGCCTTCGGCCTCGTTATTCGGCTTCGCCGAACATGCTCCTCCCTAGCCGAGGTCATTCTTGAAGGACTCTTTCAATGTGGAGTGAGGATTGGCAATGGGTCAGGTTCATTGGAAATTATAATTTAAGTGGGGTAATTAACCGTAACCAGGCATTTCACTGAAATTGTAATTGATTTAAGTATTATTAACATACTTCGAGATTTCATGTTATAGAAAAAGCTAAAGAGATTGAATAAAAACAAATTTCGATTCTTGACTTTATTGTATTGTGTTTTTGTTGTTGTTATTGTTTGTTTTTCTGCTGTGTTAGGAATTCTTCTTCATTACGCATCAAACAAATTTCGACATGCTCCAAGCTCTCTGGACCGTGGGGTTTTTACGTTTCGAAAAAGATAGGTCGTTAACTATTACAGCAATTCCTTCGGGAATGACGAGGCTGACGTCCTGTCAGTCATAAAGTTTTTTTTTTCTCTATTCTTAACCGAAGGCAGAGAGGATATCTGTTTCAGCGGCACTTGATTGAACAACAGGGTGCAATTATCTTATGCAAATATATACACGTATTTTGTAACACTATCGAATCATAAGGAGGGCAGACCAAAAGGTGAATTTCCTATGCCATTTGACATGTGGTCGTATTGAATGTATTCCCAGTTTGCGTTGCAAAACTTAGGTATCTTCTATCTACCGTGTGGCCCCTGTTCCAATTCCAAATTGCTTGCTTCGGGGAAAATTGGTTTTGTTTCGTACAATTAAAAGTATTACACATTGGGCAAAAATCAGAACGTGAAATCGACTTGCAAGGTTTTGTGTTGGTATGGGTGGATGTCAGTAGAGGTGTGAGGAGGATATATTGCACGTGATGATTTTTGGAGTGTAATGGTGAAGGCTCTTGCAAAATACGGATATGTACATTAAACCTGCAGCAGAAATTGTTCAGGAATCGCATGTCCTATTAATTCAATTAAACCAGAAAACATTCGATCAATGTGCACAGCACTCGTCTTCTATAACACAAGGTCATTATCTGATGCAAAATGTTTGATGTTATTGAACTGCGCCTCGAGATTTAAGACAAATTCAATGACTTGTAATCCCCATAATTGATCTTGATGGGAGACATATTGAAAGTCTCCAACACAATAAATCTTACCCGCCGGCTGCGGCAGGTTATTCGCAAAGTTATTTAAAGTTTATTTCATCATTTCCTTTTGGAGCGTCAAGTCTCTTCAGACAATTCAATAGTGTCTTAGTGTCTGCAGGTGAAAATGCAACGGAAAAGGGTTGCTGCTGCTGAAAAAGCTCTTGCTTAATAATTCAAAAAACAGAATCCAGGTTGAGTCGACTGAAAGGTCAAATCTGCAGAAAATAATTTCTTTACTTATATCAGGTGGTACATCTGATATACTGTAGTGCTCTGCGATTGACAAGAACGATCAATTTGAAAACGGATCGTATATTAAATAGTACCACAGTACATACTGATGGCAATAGTGTGAGACGAAACACTGATTAAACCTTCATAAGATTTGATCATAGCTTGGGGTCAAAGGGTACGCGGAGGGTAAGTATGTGTCCTCTCATGACAAATTGATGATAAATACAAAGCAGAATAAGTTACATGAATTTGGCTAAAAGTATGGTGTATGAGAATAGCTCTGAGTACGGTGATAGCATGCAAGTGTAAATTTAGCTAAGTCACCGGGGACATTACTCAATAGGCTCAATATTTTTTCTGTGAAGTTAATAGAGGCATTAACGATATGCAAATGCTTATTTTCTATCAATGTGAAATGAATTACTTTTTGTTTCAACTACAAATTTAACTACGGACATTGGCGTTTTTTAGGCACTTAGACATGTGCCTTAACATTTGTCCTCCCTTTACCTACACTTCACTTACTTATATGTGTTCCCTTCTCGTGGCATTATATTATCATATTGAATTAACAGGCTTCATGGTGTGAGTATAGACTAGCATCTATAATAGTACAACAACAAGTGAACCATTTATACTTTCCAGACAACGGGTGGCAAAGCACTTATACAGAGAATGGAGGGAAAAGGTAAATTGACGGAATTTTGTCTTCCGGACTACCTTTTCTTTACCATAACTTCGATTTTATGAGTCATGCACTGAGTTTATATTGTCCATGCTCACTTCATTAATTAGTTTGAACTTCAGAATTACAGTTCCGTAAAAACCTCTACGCTTCTGTTGAAGCACGACATGACATACGTTGTTGAAATCCTTTCTTGTCTTTTTTCTTTTGTTTGCATAAATAAGGAATAAAGCGTCAATATTGCTAAATCCATAATAATGGGGGGGGTTGGAACATTGAAACGAGATTGAAAATGAAACGAGTCAACAAATTCAATAAACCGTTTTAACATATTAAAAAAGGTGTTCCATACAAAATCCCAAACGTCAAAAGGTAAATCGACCATGTTCCGGATTTATTGGGAACGTATCCCAGAAATGGCAAGATAAAGGATATCATAATTCCCTCTCATTATTTCCCAGACATTCAGTTAGTGGTTCATCTTGGCCTTGCCCCTTTGTAAATGATCATGACGACTCAGAAATGATTTTGATTTCCAGGCCGATTCATTGGAGACTATATAGTAAGACGACTGCTTTTCGCCCACTGATTAATAAAGTTCCCCTACTCAACGTTGTATAAAATTATACATTCAAATTGAAACTAAAAGACTTTCACCATCTATGTGTCTCGCGCACATAACCAAAGACAATGCACCACACAGTGTCATCGCCCCGATATCTTCATGGCAGAAATCGCCATGGTAGGTTGAATCCACCGCCACGCATGGCCATTTTGTATCGACCTGCTTAATAGTTTTGAGTCGCATAATGGGCCGAAGGACATCTGATTAAGGCTACTGACAATAGCCCCGATTAGCGCGGTGACTGACCTCGCTGTGTGTCATTCGAGCGTGGTACGCCATAGGTCATATGCTTTTAGGCCTATACACTGCGCTATATAATTCGGCACATATAAATCAGAATTATTGTCAGTTTTTGACTCAAGACGCGAGCTACTCTCTCAAGACGCAAGCTAACGACTATCATATCTGTTCAAAATATATATTCAACTGCAAGGAACCACATCTGGTTTCTTTATACGAAATCATTTACGGGAGATATTCATCATTTTCTACCCCGGTATCCAAAGAGTTTCTTCTCATATCAAACTCGTGCATAGCAAATTCACTTGTATCGATCCCGGGTATTTATTTTAGTGCCTCTGCTGACAAAGTAATTATTAGCCAGGTGATGTCGGTGTGCACCATTCACGTAAGCACACACACAATCTCATCATCACATTCACACACCCATTCACAAACCCACACAAGAATATGAACATTAGCACAACGGGAAGAGTTGTACCCCGTAATATTTTAGCTCATTTTTCCGGTGCATTAACACACTCAAAATAGCGCCCAGGGGACTTGGGTTAACCTAAAGCCTTCATTTTAGGACATGTTTGGACTCACCACCTTACCTGATAGTATGGTAGTCGATAACTTTGCAGATGGTTGGGAAATGGAGAGGTCAAGCTAATTCTCTGCTCTTAACTAATTATGATATCAAACTTTATCTATTTCCATTTAGCCAATATTGCAGTTTTATTATAGCGAGTTTTCCCAATTTTGTTAGGGCACACTCACGTAATCACAGGATAGAAGATATCCATACATTTCGATTTGTACACAATCTAACAGCATAACGGGGTATAATTTTACGGGGGGAGGGGGTATGAACCCCGCAAGTAAAGCCTATAACCAGAACACATGCATGTAAGACCAGGGTTAACGCCACACTCTATGAACATATAACAATTCTGTGTTGTACTCTTCATGTTGCACATTACACAAAATGTCTGTCCAGCAACATGATAGAACATGAATTCATGAAGTAATTCAATTAGTGTTCAATATAAACCATTGCCATGTGTAACACGTACAGGCTGTATCAAAATGATTGCTCCGAATATTTTCCACTAATTATCAACAAGCGTGTGGTTTCAATGCAACACAAGAAGTGCCTAATTTGTACGTAAATGTTATAAATGGTCACTAAACTATAGACTGTGACAATTTCAAGAGAATCCAATGTTACATTTAGAGAAACAGGCTTTTTAAGAAACATTAAAACGGATGAGTGCCAATCATTTTGATACAACCCGTATTTAGGCAGTATTCTGATTTCTATATGAGTGAAATGTAATTATCGCAATCGTTGGAATTTAAATTATAACTAATGCAATGCGAATACTGCAAGTGTCAGTGAGATGTCACTTATCTTTGATAATTACTCACGTGCCTTCACGAGATGTTATATCCCATATAGGGGGCGTAATTATGGTAAGGAATTTATCAATCTTGACTGATTGCTTGCTTGATTCATTGAATGATCGATTGATTGGTTGATTGATCCATTGATTGATTCGTTGACTTTTGATTATTTCAGAGCGGCATTTCAATGGCAATTCAGCTAAAATTCCTTCGAAGCGAACACATTTTCCATAAAGGTGGGCTGTTTAACATTATACTGACCTTTACATATCATATCTTGTACATTCTTCACATCCTGCTTTACTGGTAGAATCTTAGCAACATTAGGTAGCCCCTAATAATTGATCATGCTATCAGTCTTCTATGAAACATTTACAGAGTTGTAGACACAAGGCCAGCCGGTAGGCAATATGTGAAGCAACTAACACCTCGGCCATATCACGCACTAATACATTTTGCTATCATATACATGAGCAGCTAGACTTGCTGTTACATTCTGAAGTGGTTACTTCAACACCTAACAGCTGTATGTATGTTGAATGTGCATTATACCGGTAAAGCATTACTGCCCAATTGAACATTTATAAACCCACTATGGGCGCTGTATTAAGTATATTCACATATGGTACAATTATCTGTCTTATTTTCTGCGTCTCTCCAAGTGTAATTGCCTAGATCAACATTAAACTCACCATCGTCTATCAGAATTTCCAATCACTGTGGTACGTTTAAGGCAGGGGTACTTATCTAAGATCAATGTCAATGATGTTATGACAGCATTTGTGTCCGTGTTCATTAAGCCTGAGTGCAAAGCTTTAGCGCAATTATTGTGACTATAGCAATAAAGCTCTACGATCGGTGTTAGTGATCATGACCGAAAGGGTATTTTGTCCCTATTTTAGCCACACACACACGTCCTTGTATGCGTTTTTGCATCAGTATTTTGCTAAACAGTGGCAATACTCTTGAAACGGTGTTTTCACCAACTACATAATTTTACACCTAACTCTTTGACGGAACAAGGTTGGGTGGATCACGAACATTAAATTGCATCCCCAAGTATTGAGGTGGTGCAGTGATGTGTGCCCTGGGATGGTGAAGTATAGACGGAGCAAGTCATTTTGCAGGTTAATATTGGGGCAAGCAATTCCTGACACAGATATTCTTCTGTTATTTTATCGTCTAAAAATGGCTGAAAACGTACAAATATTATGCCCGCTGCGCCCGCATCACATATTTAGAGATCTGCAGGTTTTAATAAGGTTCACCAAAATCTGCCATGTGTAATGGCCAAAGATTTGTTGGCATTACGAAGGGAGTGGGTAGATTGTTTGGCATGTTGAAAGTGGTAAGCGATTTTTGGTAGACCATTTTGAGGATTCACCACATGATTCTCGTAGCATCTGTTTTTTTTACTTTGGGAGCAGAACATCCGCTATGTACATTACATGTAGTTAATGTATTGGAGGGACTGATTCAAAAGCTTCAAAAAAGCACCTATCTGGCAAGAAAAAATGCAGTATTTATATTGAATATAACTTAGAGATGCTGCATTTATAATTCAACAGATATCTGTTCGAATGATACTTCTACCAAAGAAAATGATATAATTTTAGAATAATTTACATTTTCCATATTCACAATAATCAATCATTATACATAGTATGCATGTTTTCTAGCTAAACGTTTATGGCAAATTTCCATAAGCACCGTCCGATTAAAAGGGAATAAAAACTCAATTATTGTGTATTAAAGAAGAATTACACTATCAACCGCTGTCAATGTGGAATAAATACGATATACATAACAATTTTCTTCACGAGGACAAAGCCCTTATATACCCACTACAGGTATTACATTCGTGTTGCCTATGTTTTAAACACAAAGGAGCATTCGAAAGACGTAAGGGTGTTTTCGTGACTTGCTTTGAAAGGCGTCATATCCCGAGGGGTGACTTACTGTACTTTCTTTTAATCAAAAGATCCGCGCTTTGCGTTTTAATACAAATCATACAATTCGCAATGCAATGCATTTTGTGCGAGTTCAAAATAGTATTCAAAATGTTTTACTAAAATCAAAAATGCGCTCCAACTCTTTTTTTAAATAAAAAAATTTCAACAAATGTGATTGTTATTACTCACGCAATTATAGGCCAAATCGACATTGAAACTTGCAATGCATTGTGGGACAGTTTTGCAATTTTGGACACTTTGCCCCCTGACCTTTCAGGAAAATTGATTTTGTGCGTACAAAATATTATTTAAAATGCTTTACTACATGTAGAATAAAAAAAAAATGTTTAAAAAATATGATTATTCATAAAATAAATATTTGAAATATTGTTAAATAATAACCTTATCACAATAATAAATGGGTGAATAATAATTACACATTTACAGCAATTTCTCCGATATGTCAAAGTGTCCCCAAACTCTCAAGAACCGGAAGTTACAATGCCGATTGGTCTTATCTGATCACAACACAGGGAAACAACGATTTCTCAGTGTATGCGTTGACAAATTTAATGTTAACGAAAACTAATGATAATTAAAGTCATGAATCTTAAATATGATTCTGTACATCGAGTAACACACAGTGATTCGCGTTATTATGCGTAATAATAATGTTTTAGAGGAGATACATGGCATATCAGCGACAAAATATGTAACATATCATATTACTCAATTGCTATGCTACATAAATTCCGAAACATAATTGCTTAACGGGGCCACTGTTGCAAAAAAGGCAGCGCGATTCCCTTCTCGACGGGCTCATTACAACGAGTTCTTTATAGATTGGACACCTGCATGGGATGATGTTTAAATTTATTTATTTATCATGTTTATTGGCCTTATAATTGTTTTTTTACTATGTTAGCAATCTGCACGAAGCGATCATGATGGTGATATCATATCCGGATATCATATATATCAGTATATGGCGGGGGTTATACCTTAAAACCTCGTCTACAAGCATATAGAATGCTTATGATGAAAGCTATTAAGTAAGCTTTCATCCGTAAAATACTATATATACTTGTAGACGAGGTTTTACGGCATGTCATTAGAACGGGACATATCACCACATGGCTAAACATGTATGCTAGCCCAAAAGCAACTATCAATCTATCGTTATTGGCACATGTATGGCATCCTAAGGGGATTTCTACAGAGTCACATTTTCTGTCTGAATTCGAATTTAAGGAAGTAATAAATCATAGAAAAAAATGAATAACTTATTTTACATTGGTATTTTACAACATTCATTTAATTAATCAAATAAATTTTAGTATTTTCGACATGTTTAAAAAAGTTAAATCCTACCCAAGCCTTTCGGCCCATTGGGCAGCGCCTATATCCGTTTCATAACCCTAGGCCACATGTCTGCAAGCAGAAAATCTACAGCAGGGGGTTAGTCCACTGGTATCCACGTGTTTAACTTTCCCTACTCCATTCTTCCAATGCCGAACGCCTGACAAGAAGGCAGTAGGTACCATTTTTAAAGCCTTTGGTATGGCGCGGCCGGGATTCGAACCCGCGACCTCCCGATCGTGAGGCGGACGCTCTAACCATGGCCACCACGACGTGTTTAACTAGCCAATTAATATAAGTTTTCTAGTAAATATCAGTGGCGGCACCAGGTTTTTTTTTCGGGGGCAGGGGGGCAGGGGGCAAGTGAATTTCTGGGGCGGAATCAACCAATTTTGGACAATGTATTCATCATCAAGTCCCGTATTACAGTTATAACATAATTGAGCTTACCAACAGTGTTGCATAGTTGCTCCAATAATATCCCAAATAAAAGAGCATAGATCGACAATCCAGCTAGCGGAATTTGCATCGACTTTGATGTATAAAATTCAACCAATAGTCATGGCATTGTTCGGGTTCTCTGTTACAGCGTTCTCCGTATATTATCTTACTACTTCACAGTCTCTGAAGCACGCACACGTGTTGGATGGAGTGTATTGTTTTCTAACCATATTCATGCAGCCTCACGCCATGGTATCATAAAATGGCTTTCCAAAATGCTTCAGTCACTAAAAATATATATGATATGCAACATTAAATTAGCACTTTTGTGGGCAATGTACTCGTTTTTAGTCCGTTTATGACAAACGACGGTCCCCACTTTCCCCCTCAGAAAGAATTCCCATAAAGAATATGGTCACATAACTTACACCATATCGAGACAAGAAATCGGTTACAAGAATCGGGATATAAGATGATTGACCTTTGGTCTAGTCGATCTTTGTTTTCGAATACATACTTAAGTCAAAATGCGAAATGTGTTTTTTCTAAACAAATGATCAATGATGTAATATTATATTCTGGGATCAAGCACCTATACATTTTGTTATACGGTATTTTATTGTACGTTTAAAGGCCCTTTCAGTGATTTCACAGGAACATTTAAAAAAATGGAAAATTGTCCGAGTTGCTTAGAAATAAAGAATAAGTCTACAGAATTTCATTAAACCACTTTTCCCCTGAATACATCGACAAATTAGTCAAAAAACAGAAGTTTTAGAAAGGTTTTCTACTTCAACTCAGATCGACTCGAGAAAATCGAGATTTTCGTACAGTGCGCCACCAATCGACTGGAAAAACTTCCTAGTCCAGTGTTTCTAACACGGGGAAGTAGAGTCTAAATTGATTTAAAACAGACGCTTAATTTTTGTAGTAGAAAACAAAATAAGCAATTAAACATGTTAAAGGTCACCGAGGCAAACTAACGGTCAATTCAAATATGAAAAACAGTTAAAATTGTGTATTTTGTTTAAAATAGTAGCTACTGATGTAATAAGTAGTAGAAACAATACGCAACGCGTGTTGGTACGTGGAGAGTGAGCTTCTTTCGATCTCGAGTCGGACTTTTTGTACTGTCAGTATCAAAAGTCCAGAATCATGCAAATGCTTTATTTTGTCTAAAATACACGGCTTTCGACCGAACCACTAGCAGGCTATGTTAGCACATCTATGCCAATTACAAAGGTACCAAAATCTGAATTTTGATGATTTTTACGATCGTCCGGATGAGCAAATCACTGAATGGGCCTTTAATACGTTCAACAGTTTCAGCAATTTCCGAGTTCAACCAATACATTTTTAAACAGTGGAATCGATCGCTACAGCTGAAATCTCATTTTTCGGGTCTTGTTTCATTACCTTTAATCAAGGCCATTAATACGAATCATCAGACTGTTGGTTTTTCAAGAAGCTGCTAAAATATCATCTGCTCCAGCAATCCTACCAGATTTTATTTCTTGTGTCTGCCTAACAGCGCCTTTGAACAATATTGCAGATTGGCGTTATTATAAATTTATCATGTTGTAGCTGTTGTCAATGATTTACAAAATGTAGAAATGTGTACTAACATAATAGTATCCACTTTGGACGATTATTCTAGTTCCCCATTTTTTAACACTTGTAAGTTTCTTTCTTTGGCAAGTTGTCCCTTGGATCACTATTAAACTCTTTAAACACTATTTTACATTAAGAGAGCAATGATTGCGACTGCATGACCCAAGGGGTGGATTTAATTAGTTTCGTGACAAGCATATTTTTGCATGAATACAATGTACACTTACCTCGAGAGAATTGGCTAATTATAGCATAGATTCAATTTAATATAATTTAGTGCACATAGGACAGGTTCGTTGGACTGTTTGATTGACATATGAAGTAACGAGCTGTAACCAAGCGTTTAATTCAAGTTGTAATATAATTAAAGGCCCATATTTATCAAAAGTGTCGACATTTTTATGTCATAAAAACAGCTTTGCCAAAGTATAGTATATATATCTAATCTTATCAGTAAACTGTGTTGTGCATGGAAGAATTCCTGAATTTCACATAAATTTTAACTTAGTTCTGTTAATAAAACGTAAATAGCTTAGGGGTATTGCCTCGGAGCTAATGTTTTACTTTTCACGGGTTGAATAGCGCCCTCATATTCTTAAGCCATAAAGTAGCTGTTTTTTTTTTAATATTCTGCATTTAATATTATCGGCTTGGTATGTTGGCTCAGTGGTCTAACCGGTGTAATTTAATTTAATTAAAAGTATGTTTAATTAAATTAAATGTATGTTTAATTCAATTAAAAGTATATTTAAATTGCAACAAAATCATGACAATTCCACGGTACACCTGGAGAAAAGTGGCATTAATAATTTGTGTACAAAACCCTTGCACAGAAGATGTATGAAATTGCCTTTTACGGAAAATGTGCCCACATTTGGCGTACTCTATATCTCATTCGATTGCTGTATTAGTAGCATATTGAATACGTAATATAAATGACTGGTTCGTAAGTGCCCTTCTTTGAAAACCAAACCATATAGCTGCATTTTTACAATATAATGACAAAAATAATCATCTACAGGGTGTCCCAGAAAAAAGTACCGAGTGATTGAATGTGGACATAAGTCGAGAAATCTTATTATGTATATTATATGCTAATTGTACATGAGTTGGTTGATACATAACGCATGCGTCAATTCACTTTATTCCAAGTTTGAAAGCGCTAGCGGTTAACTGTCAATGGGCTTTATATTTTGTTCGATGAATCATTTTCATTCTTCTTAAACAACATGTTTCTTGCAAATTAGGTTTTGTTCAAATTCGAAAAACTGCACGATATTAAAAATTAAAGCTTGCATGTAAGATGATGCTAGGTACTATCGTTTTACGTTAATGTTGATATAATTATTGTACAAAGAATTATTGCATAAAGAATTCCAGCTGGCTAAAAGTTTTCTCACACACATTAATGTTTTTGGAATATTTCCAAGAAATGGTAATGCAAAGTTCAAATATTTTAAAACTTCAATGTTACATGATATCAAACATCACTCATAAAGCTGTATAAGCACTTGATCATTGTCATTCTTGGCTCAAATGTTCTTTGGAAAGTTAAAATATAACATATTTGTGAAAAGTTTTCTCGGACAAGGCTGTTGTTTATCTTCAGTGAAAGTATGATAACACCGTCAGTTTATAAAATAGATAATGATGACTAAATTTAATGAGATACACAAACTTTAGGACTGGTTGAATGAGTATGAAAAAACCGCCTGTTAATAATATGATACACGGAACATTTTTACTTCAGAGGGCAAAGCCCCTATATACCTTTATATTCCATGTACTATATTAACGTACATTATATTAGTTTCGTTATCACATTAGTGTTGCCTATGTTTTAAACATTCTAAAAGAGCATTTGTGAGACTTGATTATATTAAGTAATTTGCTTTGAAAGGGGTCATGACCCAAGGTACGTGACTTGTCCTTTAAAGTTACCCATGTCAAATCAAATAGAAAAATCGTTGCATTAATTATTTTTAGCTTTATCTTTACCTAATAAGAACGTGTAAGTTATTTGTTTTCAAAGAACATAGTTCAACCCAATATATTGTACTTGTTTTTTTAATTAAAAGATCCGAGTTTTACATTTTATTTATTATTTAAATGACCCTATGGTAAATTACCACGTGGTGATAATTAACAGAAGTGAAAGAACAAAAATGTTAATATCTAATCTGTGTAGGCGATTATTGTTTATTAAAAATGTTAACAAAGTGAAACAGTAATAGTCTGTGTTGTAGATAATTGTTTAATAAGCAATGTTTACTTGGTGGATCGATTGAAGAGCTTAAGAAGGGTATGATGGGAATGAACCAGGGAAGCTAATAATCGCACTTATATTATCCTTGGTCTTGCGGTTATTAAGGTAGCCAAATAACATATCAAAACGAACGTTTTGGACGTTCCCACTTTGAAGAAAGATCATGCACATGGGGTGGAAATGACACCCCTTATATCAAATCATGGAATCTCTTTGATAAAAATTATACCATTTCTCTCGTTTGTCAGCTTTATTTGTTCCAAAATTTGAGTGAAAGCACCACTAGGTCATGCTCCCCTCCACCCACCTGAAGACCTTTTCACCCATCCCTACATACATCATATACAGACCCTACACTTACCCATCCCACCACTATCACACATGTAGCTAGAACATTATAAAATTGGTCTTGCTATGTGCAATATTATAAGTGATAACCACAACATATTTTAATTTAAAAAAAATTAAAATATCAATAACATTACAATTAATGCTTTTTATATTCAGTTCAATTAGTTCATATACTGTAAACTTTTTCTTTTTCAGTACTTTTGGATCCTGCCAACAACCAATAGTAAAGTTCACCTGACCAGTGCTTTTGTCAATTGTTAGACACAGAATATAAAGAAGCTAAAAGCAAATTACAACAATTCTACCGCTGGTTCCCTCAGAAACATTGCGGACACTTCAGCTAAACTCTTTGCAATAGTAGTTTTAAAATTGCTGGTCTCTAATTTGGCAACATATTAATTATTTTTATGCTGGTATTTCAATTAATATCTTGTTTGAGAGAAGTATTGCATAAATTGGTAGGGTAGGTCATGCTCTCCTCCACCCACCTGAAGACCTTTTCACCCATCCCTACATACATCATATACAGACCCTACACTTACCCATCCCACCACCACCACACACGTAGCTAGAACATTCTAAAATTGGTCTTGCTATGTGCAATATATAAGTGATAACCACAACATATTTTAATTTAAAAAAATTAAAATATCAATAACATTACAATTAATGCTTTTTATATTCAGTTCAATTAGTTCATATACTGTAAACTTTTTTCTTTTTCAGTACTTTTTGGATCCTGCCAACAACCAATAGTAAAGTTCACCTGACCAGTGCTTTTGTCAATTGTTAGACACAGAGTATAAAGAAGCTAAAAGCAAATTACAACAATTCTACCGCTGGTTCCTCAGAAACATTGCGGACACTTCAGCTACACTCTTTGCAATAGTAGTTTTAAAATTGCTGGTCTCTAATTTGGCAACATATTAATTATTTTTATGCTGGTATTTCAATTAATATCTTGTTTGAGAGAAGTATTGCATAAATTGGCAGGGCAGCTGTTCACTGCATCGACAATGGTTCATTAAGTTTATAGATTATTACATGACTTTTCCCAGGTCTCAAATAAAAATTTAATATACAAGTATGTAAAATGCAGTATCAAAACATTGGAATTTAATATTAGCTGAAAATGCTGAAATAATATTAGTAATAACAGTGCAGAAGAGATTCTGTCCAATAGCCGAAATAATAAGGTAAAGTGAAAGAAACTACACTACACCGGGTATAGCGAAAGAAACCACATCGGCTCTTTTATCTGTATATATAACATAATTGTAGTTCTATGGGGACTTAAAAAAAATGTCATAATTATGACATTTATGTCTGTGACAAAATTAATTATCAAACATAACACATTTGGCTGTAAACGTTACAAATATGTCAAAAAAGCAGGTTTGAGAACCAATTAACGAATTTCATATGATAAGATCGTATGTTATGGCGAGTTTACAGGATGAATATCATACAAAAGACAACAACGCCTTTCCATTTTTGTTAACATAGTAATTCCTGAAACTTAATGAGGTGTCATCTCTTAGAATTGATAGTATTTTAAAATAGATTCGGATCATATATGACACCAACAAGACAAGCTTACCCATCGATAAAAAACACCTGTCAAAATATGATTCAACAAGTCATACTTAAGCTGCAGGGATCGATTCTATCATAATGCTTCAATGTTTTGATTGAACTCATCGCTGAAAAAGCAATGCCGTTGAAATTGCAATAACATATTAAACGTCAAATGCATACAAGCTTCGTCACATAATATACTTATTTTGAACATAATGCTTAGAAGATCACATGGAAAATATCTTGCACAGTTCTAAATAATTACTTTCTTTAAAAAAAAACCCATTCAGAGTAATTGTGCTAAAACTCACTTAACCTAAATAACTGGTATTTGATTACATCAAGTTGTGAGATTACACATTGTGGATAGCATAGCTATTTTTAAATGTGACGATATGATCTGAATCATTACCTTTGTTGTGAGAACACTGTATACCAAAGATAGCGCTATATAGCAGTTGATATCCACACACCCCATATGTGACACGATCTGGTGCATGGGGGCCAAAGGCGGCAAATATGAAATTGAGATAAAGGCAAAAATATGGAGTAAAAAACAATAAAATACTTAAGAAAATAGACATCACAAAACTTCATAACTTTAGAACGAAGTATGCTAGACCTTTGGTGTTTTCAGTATATAATAGCTTAATGTTTTTATAAGGTTAAAATCATAGTAACTCAATTTTCAAATTTGGCCCCCATGGATCAGATCGTGTAAGACATGACCTTATCCCTCCATGGGACTGCGCATTTCAAATGGAGTTAGCTATTATGGGTAGCTCCATTTACATTCTACACCTATGTGTGGGAGATTGTTCCGCGTACGGATCGGACTCATTAGCAATATAATTATATGCCGATGCGCACTCATCAACCTCACTCTTCTTTTTAACTGTTGTTGTTATAATCATGACCAATTTGATGGATGAGCAAAGTCATCTATTCATCCGTGGGTGTCTATATTTTCAAATGTTACAAACAACACTGACAGGACATTTTTAAATGCACGTACATCATCACATGGTCAATGTAATATAAATTTTAAGAAATTGTCCCAAATATATTGATTATGTCCAAACTTATTAATTTTGTCACGAAATTAGCATTTTAATATAGTTGATGCATTGTTTTAAATCTCTTTATAAAGTAAATCGTGTTTCATGTTAGCTATACAGCACAATTTTTTTTTTTTCTTTAATTCATTATTACAATAATGTAATTTTGATTGTGGTAATGGATGAAATCAAAAACTCGATCGGCGGTCGACCCCGGTTCCGGCGGGTTCCGTCCGGTTGGAGCTGGTTTCATTTGTTCTAAACAAAGGAACGCGGTTCAGCCGGTCAACCAGTAATCGAGTTTTGATTTAATCTCTATGTGATATTTTAATTTACAAGGCATTCTGATAAAAAAAAATACTACTTAATGGCCCTCTTTCATGTTATAAAAAATATGCGCTCGATTGAAACATATTTTGTATTTTGTGCAATATATTCTATATATTCTTAGTGACAAAGTCACTATTATTATAATACATTTAAAGTAGAACATATTTTATATGCCACTTAAAAATATTGTCAGCATCGCTCTCAACTATCTCTCGCATATCCATCAGGTATGGATCAATTTATATTACATTATCCCTTTGTAATTTATGAAACTATAATTTGATAGCATAATGCCTGTGTGTATTTCTATTTCTTTTCAACGCTAAAATCCATATGTAACATATTTTGATAAAACCGTAATGCAGTACAACTCTCTCTCTCTAAAATATGTAATAATTTCCGTTTACTCACGCAATTTGTTGAGGGCTTGTTATTCATGGGTTCATTATTTAGCCTCATTAACCCATTCTTCCTTAAACCATACACAATTGAATATGAATTTATCCAGTTACGAAATTAAAAGTGCCAGTTGCACTAAAGCACGTGAAAATGTGAAATTCGTATTTGAAGGTCTCTATTATAATGAGAACAAAACATATCTTTCTACTATAGAGAGAGACATTTCTAGCCGGAACTTTAACCGGAATACTCTAAATGTATTATGAAGCTAATACAAGAGGCAATCAACTCATCTCACATCAAACCCCAATGTGACAACATTGTGACAACATTATATCTCCAATTATATCACGTTCAAACGGTTTATTACAGGTAGTTTAGGCTCTATTCAGAGCAATGGGCTGCTCCCAGCTATATCTTTGTAAACTATATCAATATGCCTTAATATGATAGACACAATTCTTTAAGACCTTCAAGAGATTTTATTTATTACTTTATTTATATTAAAATTGTCCTTCATAATGCGCTAGCAAATATTAACGAAGTGATCCTGGTGGTAATATCGTATATCGGTGTATGCTAAGATGATATAATGGCGTAAGAACATTTGTAATACAACACGTATGCCTACACGCTTTCTAAAATAGAGTACCACTTCGTTATAACCCACAGCAGCTGCTATCTATCTATGTTATCGACACAAGTTATGACAAGGTTCTATTCTCGTAGTTCTGTCTGGATTAAATAATATGATAAAGAAGGAAGTAACAATATTGCAACGACAGTAATTTATGACATATCAACAGGAGCAAATGTAATCGAATTAGAATTGTTCGAATAAGGTGCAACAATTTCGATACTTTCGACGCGTTAATAGCATAGCCAGGAAGCGTACAAGTTGATAATCAAATGTTACCTACATTTTATATACATGAGCACATGACCAAACTACCCGATGTAACTACAGGTTTAGATTATGTTATGGCATTGACAATGATTGATCAGAATAAATAGTAACCACATTGTTTTGATCATTCGGTCTATTAACAAAATTAACAACATCGAAATCGAAATAAGGCAGTAAAGTCGCCGCGATATTTTCATCATCCAGTTCAGTATCAGCGAACGGTTATAATACTTGAACTTACCACCACAGTTGAAGAGTTGTTCCAATAATATCCAAAGTAAAATGGCATAGGTCGGCAATCCAGCTAGAGGTTTTTGCATCGACTTAAATGCTGACTTTTTAAGAAGCACAGCCATGATATATAAAAGTCAACCAACAGTCATGACATTATTCGGTTCTGTATTATAGCGTAATCCGTATCTTATCTTATGAGTACATTCTGTGAAGCACACACACGTGTTGGATGGAGTGAACTGTATCCTAACCATATTCATACAGCCTCACGTCATGGTATCATAAAATGGATTTGATAACTTCCCATAATGCTTTTCTCTATCATTAATATGATATGTAACAATTAGCACTTAAGTGGGCAAGGTATTCTATTTACTCCATTTTTTGATAACCAGTCCGGCATAGTGTCCTTATCTGGAAACATCCCAAGTGTTTCCCATTAGGCCTTGCAGCCGAATCAGAGTAGTCCTACTTTAAAGAACCTATTTTATTTCGTTATAACTAAACAGATCAGCGATAAACGTCGCAAACAGATCTATAGATGTTTATGTAAGCATACCCATAGCAAAAGAAAAGTTTCCCGGTGATCACCCGATGACCATTCGGTGGCCATCAGAAACCTTTCGGGTACCTTTTCCAGAGTTATCCGAAAGTGCTCGCTAGCGGATACCTTGCGGATACCTAATTAAGTTATCCAAAAGTTTTCGGGTAGATATACGGAAGTCCCCCAAAAACTCATATATTTCAAATGAGTTACCCAGAAGGTTCCCAGAAACTTAGATTCTTTGCAGGAGTTACCCGGTGGATAATTTGACCTTGAAAATAGCACAAAGCATCTTAAGAATGCATTGTGGGTGGGTATATGGTCAGTAGCGTAGCCAGTAGTGGGGCAGGGGACAGAGTGCCCCCTGACAAAAAATGAAAGAAAAAGTACCCTCTGACAAAAAATGAAAGAGAAAATCAGGAGGGCAAAGGGAAAGAAAAAGGCAAGGAGCCCTTTTCTAGCAAAATTCAGGGCCAAAATAGTGTAAAATACGCGCGCACATTGTAAAAATAAAGCCCTTTTCAGCCGGATAATGGGCGAAAATAGTGTAAAATACCATTTTTGCGCTACACGCGCACATCATCGCAATAAGGCCCTTTTCGGGAAGCTCGAAGATACAAGATACAAGATACAAGATAATTTATTTTCCCATAATTCACAACAAGTCACATAATAATCAAATATAACTATAAGTATACATTTTTTAAGAAACAAATAAACAAGGGCAATATCAAACAACAACGAATTATGGAGGGGATGACCAGAAGGCCAGTAAGGCCAGAGGGAGTCACCCCCTTTAACAAAGACATGTTACCATCTAAGAAATAAAAAAAACAAAAAAAAAAACAAACGAGAAACACAATGCTCAATAATTAATAATATTGACCTAGATAGATAGATAGAGACGTACAGTATCTATGTATTGTATGATGCAACTGCAATTTTTTTCGTCTGTGGCCCCGAAATTTTATTTTGCCCCCCCCCCTCGATCAAGAAAGCTGGCTACGCCCCTGTATATGGTCAAAGGTCACGGAATGAAATCAAAATGGAGTAGCTAGCTGTTTGGCAGTTGGAATATATTTGTGCAGAATATTCAAGTTATTTGTGATCCAAAATGTATGGATTTACATGTAGGACATTACAAGATGTTTACTACTTAATCTGAAACATGCTGTAGCAATTATAAAGCATTGAATGCTTGATTTCATATGACAATGCAGGTAGGACAATTTGTATGAAATGATTTGTATATTGATGCAGTATTTATACATGTACCTAATGTACTGTATGACATATTTGAATGTTTTAGTTTATATCTTTTCTAGTAAATCATACATGATTTTGACAGTAAATTAATGTCAATTAAATTACTAATTATCAGCTAATATGTGTCAATTAACTGATATAACCTTTATGTTAAGCTATTTGTTGTAAATAAATTACTTTGCTGGTAGCAATTGCTGGTAGCAATTGCAACAATTCTCGTTTCCTTTGTCTTTCTTATGATATTTTCATTTTCAGCAGATTCCTTACAGATCTCTAGTTACAGCCCCTCAAACATGAGTTTACTTCCTTTTGACTCAACCTGTACAGTTTGAAATTAAACAGGAATAGATTTCTCACCTTCTTGTCAAAAAAGGGGTTTATTTGATACTAAAAACATCTCAAATTCTTGATGGCACTTTTGAGACATCGTAAGACAGTCTCTTTGGCATGTTCGGTGCTTACACCAATATGATGGCATCATCCATAATAATAGTAATATGGTTTTGACATTCAACATGTTATTGTAAATTATTTAATGGCTGTGTCGACTCACCGTTTCAGTGATACCTGAGTTCAATCAAAACATATAATAAATCAGTGGCGTCATAGAATCGATCACTGCCGTTTAAGTATTTCTTATTGAATCGTATTTTGACAGCTCTTTCTTTATACATGAGTAAGTTTGTCTTCTTGAGGTCATATACATGAGATCAGTTAATGTGTACATTATATAATGTATTGTAAATCGCAGAAACCACTCCAAAAAGAGTGAAAATAAATCTTTCGCATAATGAAAATATGATCAACGATTTAAAAATGCACTAAAGCTAAACTATTCCAAGTTTATAGTGCCACCTATCTTGAAAGATTAAAAGTTTGGCTTTTGGCTAGTGGTCACTCCTACACTCTTTTGCCACTCTTTCACATAAAGCGAGAAATGATTTAATAATCGGTCCTCCTATTACCACGAGGTCATTTATTGCATCTCTTGACTACACTAGTTTGCAAAGAAATATCGCACTAGCCAAACGATCGCAAAACATAAATTTACAATTTACAATACATTATATATTGTCTTTGCAAATAGGTTCAGCATAATTATTTTGTCTACTTTTATATTCCATTATAATTATCTTACGAAAGCAATGTACAGTTATCTCGACTGAATTGAGTAATTATAGCATATATTCCAATTTAATATATTTGTGACGTCCCATGTAAAAAGGAGACACTTTTGTGCAGGATCGTAAATGGAGAAATAGCCAAAAAGCCAGGGGTAATTTTTTTACAATTTGGGTTTGTTGCGAATTTGGTGATGTTATTAATGTTTCAAATATTGTCTGATAGTTTCAGATCGGACTATAACTGCCATGTTGTATTTTTGAAACATTATTTTAAGGTAATTCCTACTCTCATCTTTTTCAATAATATTTTTTAAAGGCCGATATCTCAATTTCCAATTTTACAATACCATAACTTACAAACTCATAAAAGAGTAAATGAAACCTAACCATTTTCATTAGGGAAAACAGCGTTGTGGAGCAAAATATCTTTAAAAACCTCGAAATTGATAACCTGCCCAAAAGTGTCTCCTTTTGACATGGCACGTCTTTTAGTCTACATAGGACAGGTCACTACACTTAAACAAATACATATAAACAAATTGCCCTTTTGGCTAGAAATACCGGGACAAGATTGACAAAGTTGTAACGTACATCTTCATGAGCCACAAATAACAATTCTCGAGTGCTTCGCTCGCATTTGTTCCGGTAAAGTCATTTTGCGGGACGATTTGACAATTTTGCCCCATCTGACTCGTTGGTCACTGTATACCTCTGCACATAGATAACTGGAAGGATATAACATGCACAATAACATGTCCATGCTAATGTTTAGCAACATGATTACAAATGTTCCAGGTTTTTGGGTCGTTAAGTTCTCATAGGTCAAAATTGACACGTCGTTATAAATTTAGTAAGTCCTTTGACAAGGTTTTAACTTCGTAATGACCTATACGTCATCGTGTTAACAGGTGCAATACCGTTATGCTATTATCCGGGTATTTGTTTCAGCGTCACTTGAACACGAGGAGGCAATTTTCTTTACCGAAGTATGCATATTTTTCTTCCATTAAGAAGAGCAGACGAATAGGTTAATTTATTACACACATAATTGGTGGTCGTGTGAGAGTATAAGGCCACATTGTGTGGTATGCTTTGGAGTGACCACCACAATATTTCTCGAATTTCTATTCTCTGAACAAGTGTCCAATGGTGAGCATTTATAATAAACTCGTAATTCCAGATTTATTCACCGTCTTCATTGATCGAAATGTTAGTGATGATTGAAATGTTTTCGACATACGTTAATTACACGTCTTTAATGTATACGTCACTATGTGAAGCTCCGCTCAGTATCGATCGGCGAGTTAATACACGAATTGACGATAATTAATTGTTATTTTATATGTTTCACTTCTTTAGTAACATTTTTGTAAAAAAAGAATCCATTGTTTATGGGAATTATTGTTGCACTAATGCAAAAGCTTAGCCTGTTTTCCACTTTTGCACCATATTTTACCAGTTTAGCTTCAATATACAAAAACATTTCGCGCGCATTGCAAGCATTAACCATAAAGGTGTTGTAGTCACTATACTTCACGATTTTTCCCCAAACCTCGCCAACAAAGGAAGGCAGTTTCAATTTTGTTTACAGGGCCCGATTACAGGGTCATGATGAGTTTGTGGGATTCATCTCACAAGTGGACGAAGTTTTTTTCTTCACCTGCCCCCAGAAATAAAATGGTGCGCCCACAATTGCAGATCATATTTGTAAGTTCGAAAATTATCCTTCACCATTTTTCTACGCATCAACGTAGGCTATTGCTTGATCTCAAAGCGGCTATATAGTTAATATTTGATGCGATAAGGTGATTACAATTGCATCCGCACAATGGCTCTTAGAAAAAAAAGCATATCGGCTCTGAAATTTTGGATGAACCGATGGCGAAAAACCTGGTTTTTTACAATACTAGCTTCAATTTGTAGTGAAAATGAAATGGAATAGCGAGTGTCAGAAAGTTGAGAATTAACACAGGTAGCTACATGTTTAATTAACGTTTCGTGATCAAGATATCAATAATAAAAAAAAACCAATGTTTTGTCATGCAGGATTCTCCAAAATGTCCCCCATCACCCCCACCCCCATAAAAAAAACGAGCTTCTAACATTTAATTTGGTTCTAATAAAGGGTGACATTATTTCTTTAACGGGTTTGTAGCACAATAATTAAAGGAGAAATCACTTGGCGTGGCTTTATACGGGGCATACATGTGAAAAAATAATATGGAACGCGTTTTTGAACTTTGTTAACATGGTGCGTAAAAAGGATGAAAACGAAGGATTTTCAAACGGATTCTGACAACTTGAATAAACATAAAAAATAATGTAAAGCAACATCCAACGCAATAGCATTTCTTTCATGAGAAAACTTGATTTTAGATAACAAGATTATACGTCTTTTTTGCGTTTTTTATATGCTTCTTTATGAGCACAAGTGGTCGTTGCCAGGCGTCGGTAAAATGTTATAAATAAAAATAAACATATTCATCAACATAAACATACCGCATTGCTCAAGCATTGCTTATATCCCATACGCCCTCAATAGTCAAATCATCAATGACGTGCTGATAACCGAAACTATTCGCTACTTGCACGGTTCCGCCATTATGCACTATGTGCGGGAGAGCCTCGAACTGGCAGCATACATGAATGGGAATTGAACTAGTCATAACGTTCTGTGTAAGGTTACATAATTCTTCCTTTCATGTATGCTGCCAGGTCCAGGCTCTCCCCGCACATAGTGCATAATGGCGGAACCGTGCAAGTAACGAATAGTGGTGTCATGGATGTTTTGCACTCTCCAATGAATCCCATACCGCGACTGTGCATATAATTACCCACTAGTAATATATTGAGGCGTTTGTCGTAACAATTTGATACTAGACATGAAACTAAAACTCCTCATGGTACTAGGATTCACAACATGCTCATCTATCAAGTTATAGTTCTTTAACCCCAATACATTTGCACATTCATTGAATGACCTTTGAAAATTTGGGTACAAAACTCATACTCTAAAACTATGCCACTGGGATAAGGTCATTGTGGTCCATAGTGTGGAGAGGTTGTTTGTAGACATCTTACAGTGGCGTACCGTGACCGTTCCTACCGGGGGGGTTGCAAAAGGTACATCTTGCCGCACCTTCAACAACAGCCCGAAAAGGTTTACCCATTTTTCAGCCGGCACGCCGCTCAAGAATCTAAAAAAGGGTGGGTGATTGAGGATGCAAGAGTCACAAAAATGTTTGTACTCAAATTTGGTCAAATGTCTTCAGTTTTCATACTGGTCATGGCCTGCATTGATTTTCAATAATAATGTGTATCTTGCATATTCTGTCAGGTTTGGATCATATTTTATATTACATTTTCTATTTGTAATTCATGAAACAATAATTTGACCCAATAATGTCTTTTGCTTTTCTTTTTTCAATTCTATTACGTTTCCTTGGACTCCATAATAAATATTTAGTCTATATATTTTAAGGAGTTATTACCCGGCATGAGTTGTCTAAAACAGATAGACAAAACCATATGCATCACAACTGTTTCTAAATGTTTTGATATTGTCCATTACTAACGCAACTTTTGAGGTACTCTCGGGGCTTATTATTTATGTTTTCATTAGTTCGAAGTATGCACGTGGTTTACTACGGGAGAACAAAATCCTTAGCATATAATAATGCAATAACCTTTGGCATTATAGACATGTGAAATTTTAATTGCGAGATGACCCGTTGGGAATATATTAGAAATAATAGCTCGTACAAAGTAATCAGAAAACAGGAAAATGAGGCAACTTGTATATAGAGTACCCAACTTTAATTGAGACTAAAACATCTTAGTTCCGTAATTTCTACTTGAGTTATTGTTTCTTAGAAACATCTAACAAAAAGTAACTAACCCCCTTAAATAATGGGCATTATTCAAAAAGGGGCTATTGTATTACAAATCTGTTAAATGCGTTGGAAGCAGCATTAATTTCTACGCATTTTGACATTTGATACGATAGGACAGAAAACAATAAAACACCGGTCAATTTAATGTAGTGAGGTCCAGATTTGAAAGTCTTATTCTATAAACTGCTTTAAGGGTTCGAATAGCGACAATTGCACAGTATTTTTGTGGGGTCAAAATTTATTTGATATCAGACCGCATAAAATACTGTGCAGAGGGGGGGGGGCGAAACCTTAAGGATTTCAGTTAAATTTGGTATATACCATGTAGACTCAAACTATTCAAAGTACAATAATTGAATTCAAACTGAGTTTTTTAGAAATAAATAAACTGCTCACAAGTTTGCACATCATGCTTCATAATAATATAATTTATTTCGATAAATAACAATATAGCAAGTTATCTGAAAAACTGAACCGTCCGAAAGTTTATTGTCTTAAAAAGTCCTTTAATGTCACAGTTACAAAAAAAGACGCTACCCAGCAAAAACAAAAACGTTTCTAAAACGTTATTAACGTATTATAATTGTGTTTTGGTTTTAACCAAAATGTTTTGGTAACATTTAAATATCGGGTTATATAAAGATCACAAAAAGGGTTTTTTAACGTTTTATATGAAACACGACACAACGCTTTAAACATGTTGTCAAAAATTAATGTTTTTGAAAAATATATTTTGAGTAAACATTTTGTCAATACATAAACAACATTATGTCACAATGTTTAGCAGTAAGTTTTCAAAAAAGACTGTAGTTATTATTAAACGTTTTACAACCCAAATCCTTTGTATCACCGATGTTTAAACGTTTTCTGAACAACGTTTTGTGTTTGCTATGTACCGTGATCAGGTATCAGAAATAGCCAGTTGCCAAAGCAATTTTTACAAATTGCATAAATAGCCACAGATAGTAGCAATTGATGCAATTTATGTCGGAAAAATTGTTTAAATTGCCACAGGTGTAGCAATCTGAGTGATTTATTTCAATCAATAGCACGAATAGCCTACAGTTGCAAGAAACAACTCAGATATGAAAAAAAAAGAAATCTAAGTTAATAATTGCATAAATTGCACGAATACCTAACGGCTAGAAGGGACTGGGGGATAAATGTCATAATTGCTTATAGTCGGTACGTTAAAGCCCTTTCCACCAATTGCACAAATAGCACAAATAGCGCTTACTGGGGGCTACTCTCGGATATAAAAAAAAATTCTAAGTTAATAATTGCATAAATTGCACAAATTGCTGGCGGCTAGAAGGGACTTGGGGATGAATATCATAATTGCTATGGCCGGTACGTTAAAGCCCTTTCCATCAATTGCACAAATAGCACAAATAGCGCTTACTGGAGGTAACCCATATATGAAAAAAAAATCCAAGTTAATATTTGCATAAATTGCACAAATTGATTGCACACATTTATAAATGTGGCAAAAATTTCCCTATACCTAAAGTATGGGAAATCTACCAAAACAACCAATCTGTCTCTCTGTAGGGGGTCTACATACACCGCACGGACCAAATTGGGGTGTGTCGGGAGATGGTGTAAAATATAAATTCGTCGGTCGCAACACATAGTGGCGTAGAGTGATTTTCCAAATTTTCCGTTTCACATAGTGGCGTATAGCTTTAGAGCTAACTATTATCCTATAACAGTTATTCCTTGTTAACCATTAAAGACACAGTTTAATAGTTTGAACCTTAAACTTCAATTTCAAATGGAATCGGGCCACTGAGAGATAACAGTGGAGAAGTATAGACCCCGTTACTAGTAGCATATCCTTCAAAAACGGTTTGCTCGGAGACGTATTTTGTCCTTCACGTACGCCACTATGTGTTGCGACCGACGAATTGTTTGATTGTTGTTTGATGTGCTTTTCGTAAGTTTACATTACAGTAGTCTTCAAATAAGTCAAAATATTCACCTAAAATAATATTGCTATCGAAAATGAACAGATTAAATATTTCTAAATCAGATACATGATTAAATATTGTTTGTTTTTATATTAATTAAATTGTGTTTTTACACGACAATGATATAGATGAAACAATACGATTAAATATCACGATACCAAGGCTAAACTGTCCTTACTCCATGAACTGCGCGGTAACACTGCCCCATCGGCTGTAAGAGAAAAAGAGATTAATTTCAGTATATGGTCGAATCCAACGAAAAGTGTACACGGCATGTTCAGGGCCATAACTTAAAAGTATTAATCAATTGGCATTCGTTTTTGTATTGTGTTTATTCGCCTTGATCATACGCTTCGCGCCATACATAATAAGACCCCCTTCTGTGAAAAACTTAGACACAGAGACCCCAAAACATGCTATTTTTACCCATTTTTTCAAAATATTTCTTAAAGTATTTTTAAAAACATCTAAATCAGTTATGAAAAGAAGTCATTGGATTGAATCTAAATTGATTTCCTGAAAGGTGTGTATTCAAAGATTGCCTGTTCAATTTTTCACATATTTGCACATAATTATGAATTTTTTGTGATAATTTTTTGAGTGGTATTTTTTACATTACCTACGAATACAATTTTTCATAGCACTAGATATATCTTTAAAAATGGAAATTACTAATAAATGCGCAATTGATACAAGCTTTGTGTCCAATACTGAAATGCATTGCATTCGGACATCTTTATTATTGTGTTTAGCTGCCAGAAATTCTAAATGGCACAAAGGTAGGTTTGGTAAAAAATATGCATTACCTCCGAATACATGTTAAAAGCTGTGTCATTTCCACAAACTGAGAGAATAGTAAACAATAGTTAAGCAATAGGTGCAGGGTAATACACTCTTTATTTCTACCAAGTTTTAATAGCCTGCGTTTAAATATTTCTGAGATGTCAACAATAAAAGCAAGTATTCGTAGGTAAATTTCGGTAATCGAATGTTACCTACGAATACAATTTGACATCATGACAGTATTGTGAAACACCGCCATTCATGCCAATGCCCATAGTGGTACATAACGAAGGCCTGTATGTTTGCTATCAAATCATATGTCAATGAAAGTTGCGAATTCACATACATGCCCACCATGCAAAAGTGAATACCGCTTAATTGTTGAAAAATATGTACTGAAATAGACGACGGTCTGCTCATTTGAAAGAAAAATCAGATTCAAAGAAGATTAGAAGGGGATAAATACTTGGATTTGTCAACTGTCATGTGTGCTTCATTTTAAATGTTTAACGACCTTCTGGTTTCTGAGTAATGTGTGTCCAAATTGATTTATATGAAGGTAACTTTTGACGTTTTCGCTAAGGTTACCTACGAATACCATGGAAAAAACGACTGTTCTCATTGTCTCATGATCTAGACAACACAGTGATGGACCCTGGTATAAAGTTAATTGTGGTTGCCCTCAAACGAAAGGCCACAAGACGTTACTGACTCCAAGATGGAATTCACAAGTCTGCAATAACGGTTTTAAGCGATTTGTGTGCAATTAAGCAAATTAAAGTCACTTCAGTGCCTTTGTTTCTTACCACAATCCTCTTTCAACCGCTGTGAACCGACATTATTAATACATGATATGGTCTAAAGTATCAATAAACGCACATAAAGAAAATAATACATTCAAAGTGCTTTATAAAATGAAGTTTTGATTGCGATATCCACCAAAGGTCTAATTCTTACCTACAAATACTGAAATGTTACTTACGAATACAGCATAATACATGACATGTGTAATGAAGTGTCCCTACCAATGGAAATTAATTGTCAAAAACTTTAAGCGGTACCCCAGGACACTATTATTACCCATATACGGATTCATTCAACAATTATTTATTATGTAAAATTGCTGATTAACTACTTGTATATCAAAATGAAGTGGTCAAAATCTTGCTAAAAGTATCAAAAAATTTTTGATCTAAGGTAATAGCATTTATTCATTTGGACGTACCATCTGAAAGAGATCTAAAAATTACCATTTTATTAATTCATTACCATAATAGCAAAATTTAAACCTCTAAACTGAATATAGATATTGTTAAATCGCTCATGTTACCTACGAATACCCGGGTTTCTTCACCTTTTCATTGTATAAAGCGTTAGGTGTATGCGTATAATTCCTAATATTCTTGAAAACATATATCCTACTCGTTCTTATACAATGTGTAAATTGATTCATACTCATTTGATAAATAAAATACAGAAACTGACCTAAACTTCATTTTCAAAAATAAACTAGCATAAATAGACTAAGATCATATTGATCGCGTTATAAAAATAAAAACAAATATTTTCTGGTTGAGCTAGCATTTTCCTGACACCCTGTGGTCTACATTACACGAAAAAAGCGTTAATGGGAATATTCCATTTGTTTTAGGTTGATTAGTATTGCGATAGTAAAAGCATCCTAGTGGTATTCGTAGGTAACATTGGGTTTTGATATCACATTTACTATCACACGTCCTGGATTTTTTTTTCAAGATTAGTAATGGCACTTTTGGTTCCTATAAGGCCAATATGTCATCAATCAATGGGCAAAAGGAAAAAATTGTGGAGACTTTTTTATTTCGGACTTTTATTTTTGGCCCGTGGACACTTTTGGTTGGATTCGACCATATACAGGCATAATAAGCATAGGCGGCGAAAGCCTGTGCCATTAGTTTATTCATGCGTCTGGAGCTATTAGGCCGAACAAAGTCTGTCTCAGTCTGCTATGTGAACTCCAATTTTTAAATTCAGATTTTCTCCCCACCACTGTGGCTCGTAAACTCGCCCTTCTATCGCACTTTTAAGATTTTTTTTGTTTCATCAAATACAACTCGTCACCATATGAGACGGTTATGGTAGTTGCGACCAGAGACTGTGTGTCTGAGACAAACTTACTTTTTTTTTTTGCCTTATGTATGAACATTTTAATTTAATAAATAATGAATAATACATAAAATTATAAAGCTTCTAACCGTTTGCTATCATTATCGCAATGTGTACATACATCATGAGGGTTTGGGTGTGGGGGGATAGGGTGAACTGGTACAGACATAATAAAATTGGACTGGTAAATAGGCATCATCTAAGTCAGTTAACTGCCCAAATAATGATGTTAATAAAATTTAATGATATTCTATTAAAAAAAAAAAAAAGTGCAGGATTAATATCCCGTGTCATTTGATGCTTTTATAATTTGGGGATATTTTTTATCCCCCGGTTCTCTGTATGAAAAAGAGTTTGTCAGTTTCTATGAATAAGAATAAGCTAAATTCAAAATAGAAATAATATTTAAACCGTCTAGCGTCTCATGACCTCCTGCATGTATACTACTGCCGTCGTAATGTATTTGAAAAATACCCCTTTTTAAATACGACAACCAAACAATAGACATAACCTCATAATAGTGATTATAAAAACAACCCGGATCTACCATTTAGACTTATTACCTTGTGGTACCCGTAGTGCTAGCATTTACTACTCAAAGTATTGGCCCTACATGTCTATCTTCTATGACACGATAGAGGTTAATTAAATACAATTTCTTAACGTTTATCCTCTAATTCTTAGTCAGTGGTTGTGGTTTAGCTTGGAAGCGCTGAATGTCATTGCTTCCTGCAATGTCGTCTATCACACGGTAGAGGATATGGTCTGCGTCGTTACGGAACACGCTTGTCGAGGTGAGCACTAGCTGCGCGTAAGTAGCTCCTTGTAAGCGTAGTGTGTAATACGCCACACACTACACGCAACTGAATTTATAAACAGATTTTGTTCATTTTAGAATAAGGGAAGTTTTCATGACGGTAATTGTTGAAATTTATCTTTTTCCTAATTAAAAAAAGTTTTAGTTCTTAAAAAAAATAACTGACTACGAATGATAGGATTTTTTATTTTTACTATCCTCTACCTATGATAGAAGACAGGCAGGTAAAATATTTGTATCGTAGGCGCCGGCATCCCCTACTCAAAATATTGGACCTGCCTGCCACCTTTCACACGGTAGCGGTTAGTAAACACCCATCGTTTATTCTTTAGTTATCACTGTCCATACCTTGATGAATTAATTACTACAAGTAGTCGAGCAGCATAACTTGTAAGGAACTCTAATGCTATTCTGTGACGTTACGACAAAACTCTCCTCCGACGGATGTATGAAACATTCGTCGCCATCTTCTGCATCCAACGGTACGTTGATATCCACGTAATCTTTATGACATTCAAAAATAGGGGGCTCGTTGGGAGCTTTGGTGGTTTCTGGATATATAACGATTTCTGTAAATAAATACGATAGGATATGATAATGATGATCATGATCATGATAATCTTCATCATCGTCGTCATCATCATCATCATCATCAACATCATCACCATCACCATCATCATCATCATCATCATCATCATCATCATCATCATCATCATCATCATCATCATCATCATCATCATCATCATCATTTGCAAAACATCTTACCACACATACATACCCCACAATTTATGTGCACACACTTACATGCAATAGTACATACCGAGGACGGGCACAAGTACTAGCCAAAACCATGGCTGCACCTACATGTAGAACTAACCATAATATATTTCTAGTCTCTTTGCATAACCAAGGACCTCCGTAATTCCATGTGTGCTTTCAACATCCTCAATGGCTTGAAAAACATCTGCAAGTGCACTCATATTATGGTACTTACTCGTAGTACCACCGCATACAACATCTCCTTGTCCACGCCTCCTCCTAGTTCCTGGTAGTTCTTCACCATCTTGATTGACACACCAACAGTGGCCTGTGAATCCATAGCATTGTCTGGACTCATAATCACCATTTGCCTTACATTGAGGGATGAAAGCATCTGGTAATCCTTGAGCTGCCTGAACCTTGGTCTGACAATGAGTGAGTACTGGAAAGGGAACACAATTATTTTTATAGGTTACTGTATATTAGGGGACCCAAAACTGTGGCTGCTCCTACATGTAGAACTAACCAAAACGGGAGTTATTGCCATAATATATTTCTAGTCTCTTTGCATAACCAAGAACCATCCGTAATTCCATGTGTGCTTTCAACATCCTCAATGGCTTGAATAACATCTGCAAGTGAACTCTAATATGGTACTTACTCGTAGTACCACCGCATACAACATCTCCTTGTCCACGCCTCCTCCTAGTTCCTGGTAGTTCTTCACCATCTTGATTGACACACCAACAGTCGCCTGTGAATCCATAGCATTGTCTGGACTCATAATCACCATTTGCCTTACATTGAGGGATGAAAGCATCTGGTAATCCTTGAGCTGCCTGAACCTTGGTCTGACAATGAGTGAGTACTGGAAAGGGAACACAATTATTTTTATAGGTTACTGTATATTAGGGGACCCAAAACCGTGGCTGCTCCTACATGTAGAACTAACCAAAACGGGAGTTATTGTCATAATATATTTCTAGTCTCTTTGCATAACCAAGAACCATCCGTAATTCCATGTGTGCTTTCAACATCCTCAATGGCTTGAATAACATCTGCAAGTGAACTCTTATATGGTACTTACTCGTAGTACCACCGCATACAACATCTCCTTGTCCACGCCTCCTCCTAGTTCCTGGTAGTTCTTCACCATCTTGATTGACACACCAACAGTCGCCTGTGAATCCATAGCATTGTCTGGACTCATAATCACCATTTGCCTTACATTGAGGGATGAAAGCATCTGGTAATCCTTGAGCTGCCTGAACCTTGGTCTGACATTCAGTGAGTACTGGAAAGGGAACACAATTATTTTTTATAGATTACTGTATATTAGGGGACCCAAAACCGTGGCTGCTCATACATGTAGAACTAACCAAAACTGGAGTTATTGTCATAATATATTTATATATATATCTTTGCATAACCAAGAACCATCCGTAATTCCATGTGTGCTTTCAACATCCTCAATGGCTTGAATAACATCTGCAAGTGAACTCTAATATGGTACTTACTCGTAGTACCACCGCATACAACATCTCCTTGTCCACGCCTCCTCCTAGTTCCTGGTAGTTCTTCACCATCTTGATTGACACACCAACAGTCGCCTGTGAATCCATAGCATTGTCTGGACTCATAATCACCATTTGCCTTACATTGAGGGATGAAAGCATCTGGTAATCCTTGAGCTGCCTGAACCTTGGTCTGACATTGAGTGAGTACTGGAAAGGGAACACAATTATTTTTATAGGTTACTGTATATTAGGGGACCCAAAACCGTGGCTGCTCTTACATGTAGAACTAACCAAAACGGGAGTTATTGTCATAATATATTTCTAGTCTCTTTGCATAACCAAGAACCATCCGTAATTCCATGTGTGCTTTCAACATCCTCAATGGCTTGAATAACATCTGCAAGTGAACTCTTATATGGTACTTACTCGTAGTACCACCGCATACAACATCTCCTTGTCCACGCCTCCTCCTAGTTCCTGGTAGTTCTTCACCATCTTGATTGACACACCAACAGTCGCCTGTGAATCCATAGCATTGTCTGGACTCATAATCACCATTTGCCTTACATTGAGGGATGAAAGCATCTGGTAATCCTTGAGCTGTCTGAACCTTGGTCTGACATTGAGTGAGTACTGGAAAGGGAACACAATTATTTTTATAGGTTACTGTATAATGGGACCTAAAACCGTGGCTGCACATACATGTAGAACTAACCAAAACGGGAGTTATTGTCATAATATATTTCTAGTCTCTTTGCATAACCAAGAACCATCCGTAATTCCATGTGTGCTTTCAACATCCTCAATGGCTTGAATAACATCTGCAAGTGCACTCATATATGATACTTACTCGTACCACCGCATACAACATCTCCTTGTCCACGCCTCCTCCTAGTTCCTGGTAGTTCTTCACCATCTTGATTGACACACCAACAGTCGCCTGTGAATCCATAGCATTGTCTGGACTCATAATCACCATTTGCCTTACATTGAGGGATGAAAGCATCTGGTAATCCTTGAGCTGCCTGAACCTTGGTCTGACATTGAGTGAGTACTGGAAAGGGAACACAATTATTTTGTATAGGTAACTGTACATTAGGGTGTGGCAAAAATACTTTTTTATTCCTATCGACTTGGAACTTTTGGAGAATGTTACTGGGGTACATACTACTATTATGCTGAAACTTCAGCAGATAGCAATCCCTCAAATTGGTCACTATTATTTGCTTGGGTGAAACTTGCTCCTATCTTTACTGATCTATCTAAGTTTATCGCCACTGTGCAATCATTTTGCATCAATATCGGTAGTCATGAAGAATACTTTCACCAAAACATATTATATTAATATTTGGTTAGTTTAATAATCCTTACCGTTGATCGTTATGGACCATTCCCCAGCTTTTGAATAGAATGGATATTTTGAATCGACGTACTCCGCATCGATTGCGAAACCTTCATCAATACGTAGAGTGTACTCTCCTGCAACTTGATCTATACGCATATAAAGGACACGTCTTTGCCATTGAATTCCACTTGCATTTTATCGGATGAATCCACTCGGCCGACGACTCTACCCTTCTTGTTTGTCAGACTTATATATACCACCTGAGTCGGCCGTCGTACCTGTGTTTTCATCAGGTTAAAATAAAATGATAAATGTACAAGATATTTAGGGATTTTTGTCGTGTAAATTTTTGAAAGTGTATAAGAAAAACAGATGCTGAAGAATTTTTTGTGTGTTTTCCAAAAAATCTGGGTCGTAACTGTGTGCCAAAGTTAATAAATAGATAGATATTATCAATATCGCAAAATAACAAGATTGAAAAAATATTACCAACGCGAAAGTGATGACAAGATGGCGACTTCAAACTCGGCGTACCATATAGAAAATCACCCGAACAGCACCGAAAATATATGACTTGTTTTAATCAATCAAAAATGTCACAACAATAATTATTTATGCAATCTATGCACACCAAAAAAGGTGAGTATAATCGCAGTTATTAAGTTATTAAGCTTTCTTCTCGGGTCCTATTGCCAACCACAAGTTCGGGGTGATACCTCCGGTTTTTTAATACATCACGTACTGCTCTGTAGCCTTGTATTCGGAGTGACTGATGATATAGACATTGAGCTATTTGTTTGTATAATCTTACCTGTCGATTGAATCGAATAGACCACTTCATGGTTCTACCTAATTCTACCACTTGTCCATCATGTGGATAGCTTTTAATTTCCACAGGATATAAATAGCCCGCGTCAACAACATTCAGATTCACATAGGACCAGCCACTGGTAATTCTGCAATAATATTATATCAAGTTCATTTCGTCATAAAAGTGGTGTTTACACAAACCTAGCTCGTGATATTTGAATTTATTGCCCTGCCGTTTATTTTGTGTCGTATCAGTGATATAAATGAACTAAAGGAACTTCCCATTCCATTACAGGACCTAGATCATACGTGTATTTAAGTTGATAGCTAATAAGGTCGATCCGCTCAATGTATAAGTATCCCATAGATTCAAGCGCGCGATATATCAGCCGTGACTCATATTTCGACCAAATGAATATAATCTCGGGACAATACAGATCATTCCAAACTTGATGTTTGCACATTTTTCACTTCCTTTTTCCATGTTTGATCATATTTCTTTTAAATGTCCTTCAACTCCAGATTTGTTTTTGTTTTTTGTCCAGGCTTGTTCTTGTACGAAAAAATTTATCCTGTAAAACATTCAAAGTGTCTTTACCTGAGGGCTAAACTTGATCAGTTAAGAAGAACTTACCCAGCCGTATCTACAGCGGAGAAACCTACAGTGTGTTTACCGATTTGCTGTCTGGTGGGCTGCCAATTAAGTTGTATTGCTTTCCGCAAGGGATATCCATCAACAGTTTGTAACGTTGAGCTGGTCATGCCCTTCGGTTTATTAATTTCTATCCGAGAAATCCTAATAAAGTCAATGATAAAAATGATATAAAATCGATTACGATGACGATTACGATTATAATGATGATGATGATAAATATAAAGATTATGATGATGATGCTCTATGATTTTTAAATGCTTACTCTGACACTGATATTGGTCGTAAGTAACGTTTTTGGAGAATGAAAGGTAAGATAAATGCTTTATGCATTAAGATATATAGGTTTTAATACCTTGTTATTGAATTGCGGAAAAAATGCTTTAACATTTAGTTTTATATATATTTGCTATGTAAAAAAAGCATTGGAGCTTTTAAAATTTAGGTAGTTTTGATAGTTGTTCACATCCTTTTATTTAGAATGTAGTCATTCATTCATAGCCAATGAATAGGGAGTTGAGTGCCTCATCTGTTGTAATTCAAAATACAAATTTGACGATGTCTTTGTCAAACGGGCGCAAGAAAATACGCACACAAACACTAGATAGATTTAAGTTTCTGACGGTGTGTGAAAGTGTCAACTTTTCGGTACTAACTGATGAGGTTGTGCATCACAAAACATATATTTGAGAGATATTGCTATATAATGCACTTACAATTGATTTTCATTAGCCGCCTCAGCTACGATTTTGATCTCATAACGTTTATCAACTGGAATGGTCATGCCGTGTCTTTCTGGTTCTACAATTGCGGGGTTGCCTGGAGGCATTGGTGTAACTATATATAGGGCGAGAATCAAGCTCTAATAGTATATCATCGTGGTCGATTTCTATAATTAAACACTACAGGATGCAATGATCATCATCCTCCTCCTCCTCCTCCTCCTCATCATCATCATTATCATCATCATCATCCTCATCATCATCATCATAATCATCATCATCATCATCATCATCATCATCATCATACATCATCAGACAACGTTCAAAACAGTCCAAAAACGCTTAGCGGAAATTGCCACTTTGGAACCTGTTTTACCTTTATTAACATATCTATTGTCTACTGAATAGACAATGAAGATGTCAAAGGTCACTGGATTCCTTGATCATTCATCTTAACATGATCTGTGTGTAATCATTTTTGCATACATATCGCAGTCATGAAGAAAACGTTCACCAAAACATATTTATATTAATATTTGGTTAGTTTAATAATCCTTACCGTTGATCGTGATGGACCATTCCTCGGCTTTTGAATAGAATGGATATTTTGAATCGACGTATTTCGCATCGATTGCGAAACCTTCATCAATACGTAGAGTGTACTCTCCTCCAACTTCATATATAGGCATATTAAAGGATACGTCCTTGCCAGTGAATTGTACTTGCATTTTATCGGATGAATCCACTCGGCCGACGACTCTACCATAGTTGTTTGACAGACTTATATATACCGTCTGAGTCGGGCGTCGTACCTGTGTTTTCATCAGGTTGATATAAAATGATAAATGTACCAGATAGGTAGGGATTTTTGTCATGTAAATTATAATGTTATTAGCTGGTTTTTGAAAGTGAATAAGAAAAACAGATGCTGAAGAATTTTTTGTATGTTTTCCAAAAAATGTGGGTCAAAATTGTGTGCCAAAGTTCCTAAATAGGCATTTTCATTATCGCAAAATAACAAGATTGAAAAACATTCCGAAAGCGAAAGTGATGACAAGATGGCGACTTTTAACTCAGTGTGCCATCCAAACAGCACAGAAAATACATGACTTGTTTTAATCAATCTAAAATATCACGGCAATTTTTCGAATCGATGCACACCAAAAATAGTGAGTGTAATCGCAGTTATTAAGTTATTAAGCTTTTTCTCGGGTCTTATTGCCAACCCCTAGTTCGGGGTAAAACCTCCGGATTGTTCAATACATCACGTACTGCTGTAGCCTTGTATTCGGAGTGACTGATACTATAGAAACCGAGCTATTTAATTGTAATGTATAATCTTACCTGTCGATTGAATCGAATAGACCACTTCTTCAAGTTCTTGGTTCTACCAATTTCTACGACTTGTCCATCAGATGGATAGCTTTTACTTTTCACAGGATATAAATAGCCAGCGTCAACCACATTCAGGTTCACATAGGACCAGCCACTGGTAATTCTGCAATAATATTATATCAAGTTCATTTTGTCATAAAAGTTGTGTTTACACAAACCTGGCTCGTGATATTTGAATTTATTGCCCTGCCGATTATTTTGTGTCGTATCAGTGATATAAAGGAAAAAAAGGAACTAACCATTTCATTACAGGACCTAGATCATAAGTATTAAGTTGATAGATGAGGTCGATCCGCTAAATATATTATCATCCCATAGATTAAAGCGTGCAATATATCAGCCATGACCCATCATTCTGCCGAATGAATATAAACTCGGGACAATACAGATCATTCCAAGCTTGATGTTTGCATTTGTTTTCACTTCCTTTTTCCAAGTTTGATCATATTTTCTTTTAAATTTCCTTAACTCCACATTTGTATGCCTTACCCAACAGGATTTCATAGGCCTATTTTTCCAACGTTTGCTTCTCAAGTGACACATGGAAAAAATTGATGTCATAATGACGTCACATGTTCTTGTACGAAAAACTAATCATGTAAAACATTCACACGGTCTTTACCTGAGAGCTAAACTTGATCGGTTAGGAAGAACTTACCCAGCCGTATCTACAGCGGAGAAACCTACAGTGTGTTTACCGATTTGCTGTCTGGTGGGCTGCCAATTAAGTTGTATTGCTTTCCGCAAGGGATATCCATAAACAGTTTGTAACGTAGAACTGGTCATGCCCGTCGGTTTATTAATTTCTATTCGAGAAATCCTAATAAAATCAATGATAAAAATGATATAAATATCGATTACGATGACGATGACGATTATAAGCATGATGATGATAAATATATAGATTATGATGATGATGCTCTATGATATTTATATGTAATAATAATGCTTAATTTGACACTAATATTGGTCGTAAGTAACGTTTTTGGAGAATGAAAGGTACGAGAAGTGCTTTATGCATGAAGATATAGGTTTTAATACCTTGTTATTGAATTGCGGAAAAATTAGTAAAAAGGTGATAAGTGAAATTTCTTGCTGGTTTCAGTTTTCTTTGCTTTAACCTTTAGTTTTATTTACATTTGCTCTGTAAAAAAGCATTGGAGCTTTTCAAATTTAGGTAGTTTTGATAGTTGTTCCCATCCTTTTATTCAGAATATAGTCATTCATTCATCTATAGCTAAGAAATAGGGAGTAGAATGCCCCATATGCTCTAATTCAAAATACAAATTTGACGATGCCTTTGTCAAACGGCCGCAAGAAAAGTTGTTCGCACACAAACACTATGTAGATTTAGAATAATGTCTGACGGTATGAAAACTTTTTTGGACTAATTGATGATGTTGTGCATCACAATGTATTCATTTGAGAGATATTGCTATCTAATGTACTTACAATTGATTTTCATTAGCCGCCTCAGCTACGATTTTGATCTCATAACGTTTATCAACTGGAATGGTCATGCCGTGTCTTTCTGGTTCTACAATTGTCGGGTTGTCTGGAGGCAATACCACACCTGGATATATATAGGGCGAGAATCAAGCTCGAATAATATATCATCGTGGTCGATTTATATAATTAAACACTACAGGATGCCATGATCATCATCATCTTAATCATCGTCAGACACCGTTCAAAACAGGCCAAAACGCTCAGCGGAAGTTGCCACTTTAGTGCCCGTTTTACCTTTATTAACATATCTATTGCCTACTGAATAGACAATGAAGATGTCAAGGGTCACTGGATTCCTTGATCATTCGTCTTGACTGGATCTGTGTGCAATCATTTGGTTAAATACCACTAATTATGTATTACACGTGTTTCAATGGGAAAATGCCTAATTTCGGGTGGAATTTTCTCATATTCAGAACTCTCACAGTTCAATGCCACCAATATCAGGTGAAACGATATGATTTAGATGCCAAATGATCAAAAATTCAACATAGGTTGACCTGAGACTTTTCTTGTTTTAACGCACTGAACCGTAAACACCTTAAAATGACAGTGCGCCCTCGAAGCTGAAAGTTACAATATGATAAGGCGACTATTTACTAAAAACCGAAGCCGTGCGTATGAATTTTGGTACTATTACATCAAAAATGTCATATAATGAGAGAAAATGTACCATTTTGAAGCATCAAACTCTAAATAGTACTTTTTTGGCTATATACCCTGATCAATTTCAGCGATTTTAATGCAGTCTTTTCGAATGCCATGACAACAAATAGTTCCTCATCGTATTTCAATGTATCGCCCAGGCCTATTAGTGGTCTTTAACCTATATAAGCACAAAGGTGCTCCAATCTCGGGTAAAATGACATGAATGTAAACATTGACATTTGCAATACATGTTTTAACAAGAAAATTTCTGGAAAACAGCATGACGAGTAAAATATCAATGATTTTCGGACACCCTGTATGATGACTGTTTCGCTGTTTTTGCTTCAACCTAGGACTATATCTGGAGATTCGTATCTGTAGCCTGTCCTAGCACGATCAGATCAGATTAAGATTGATTTAGGGTTAGTGTTCCGATATAGGCTTGCTGTTTAGTGTTAGAATTGTTGATTAGGGTCAGGTTCGCATTAGGAATAGGGTTTTTATAGGGCTAGGCTCATGGATAGGGATAGAGATACGGCTAGGTCAGAGGATTAGATATGTGTTTAAAATAGAGTTATAGATCAAGTTAGGGTTCCGGCTTGAGTTAGGATAGAGTGAGGCCACACAGGATGCTGTAGAGGCCCATAGACAACGTGTACAAAAAGACTAGGTTTTAATTTACACGTGACTATAGGCCTTACATGCGCCTTAAAGCTTAAGCAAAATGCCTAGCCTATGCCTATACTGTATTTACACGTATAGGCCTATGTACGTTATTTAGGGCAAGGAAATCATCAACAAAATGTGCATGTGGGTCTAATTAACAAAGTGGCATGTCTATATGATCATCAACATTGATTTTTCATCATCATTAAGCTTTCTATATGTATACGCAGAGAAGCGAAGGTTGTTGAATTTAGAAGCCCTGAAATCACAGAAACCAGCCGTAAACCCAATACTAATGCCACAAGTCCCCCCCCCTCAACCCGTTACTTCCTCAACGGGTTCTAAAAACATACCTTAGTAGTCGAAGAAGATGCACGTTTTCTTGCCAGGGCAAATACAGTTAAATATTGAGAAATGTAAGCAAAAAATAGCCAGAAAAGTCTCCATTGACGAATATCAGATCCATAGAATTCAGTGTTTCTATAGGTTAAATACCACTAATTATGTATTACACGTGTTTCAATGGGAAAATGCCTAATTTCGGGTGGAATTTTCTCATATTCAGAACTCTCACAGTTCAATGCCACCAATATCAGGTGAAACTATATGATTTAGATGCCAAATGATCAAAAATTCAACATAGGTTGACCTGAGACTTTTCTTGTTTTAACGCACTGAACCGTAAACACCAAAATGACAGTGCGCCCTCGAAGCTGAAAGTTACAATATGATAAGGCGACTATTTACTAAAAACCGAAGCCGTGCGTATGAATTTTGGTACTATTACATCAAAAATGTCATATAATGAGAGAAAATGTACCATTTTGAAGCATCAAACTCTAAAAAGTACTTTTTTTTTTTTATAACTTGATCAATTTCAGCGATTTTAATGCAGTCTTTTCGAATGCCATGACAACAAATAGTTCCTCATCGTATTTCAATGTATCGCCCAGGCCTATTAGTGGTCTTTAACCATTTGTGCATTAATATTGCAGTCATGAAGAAAACTTTCACCAAAACACATTAATATTTGGTTAGTTTAATAATCCTTACCGTTGATCGTTATGGACCATTGCTCGGCTTTTGAATAGAATGGAAATTTTGAATCGACGTAATCCGCATCGATTGCGAAACCTTCATCAATATGTAAAGTGTACGGCAACTCTCCTGCAACTTCATCTATAGGCATATAAAAGGATGTGACTTTGCCATTGAATTCCACTTGCATTTTATCGGATGAATCCACTCGGCCGACGACTGTACCATAGTAGTTTATCAGACTTGTATATGCCGTCTGAGTCGGGGGTCGTACCTGTGTTGATATAAAATGGTAAAAGTACAAGATATGCAGGGATTTGTGTCGTGTAAATTGTAATGTTATCAGCAGGCTTTTGGAAGTGAACATACTGCAGTTACTGTCCGTTTTCCTATACACAATACACAGTGCTCTCACCATTGACGCGTGACCTCTAAAAATGATGTACGTTGGAAGAATGGGCACTTGCTTAGTTAACATCACTGTGTGAAAAATAACCAGCCAATATTTTAGCTATTCTCCAAACTTCTAGCAAATATATTTCTCTAACATGATCTAAAATTACAGCTAGGTTAGATGTTCAGAAATAGTCGCACTTTTGTAAAATATGAGTGAGGGCAAGGCATAGCTAGCCAACTCCCCGTGTTAATTGAATGGAGATTTGACCGAAAATATTGGTATCGGACCGCTCACTTCTGAAGGATGCCACAAAAAAACGGTACAAGCTACATTTTAACTATTCTAAATAGGTTCTAGAAAATATAGTTTTGTAACATGTCCTAAATTTTTAGCTAATTTAGATGTTTGGAGAGGGTCGCACTTTTGTGTTTTAGGAAGGATATGTAAACGACAGATAACACCAAAAATATGAAGAAATTATTTCCAAACCGTGTTAAGTCAACAATCATTATGTTGCTTATTTTGAAGAATGCTGGTTAACAAAAAGCAGGTCTTTGTCTCATTTCGTGAACAAAGCTACACATACCATTGTTTCCTTTCGTTTCCTTTATAATCGGTTACCCAACTGAAGCTAGAATACCAGCTTTATTGCGATGTCGCACACTGAAAACAGACACTTGTGCACAACCAGAGAAGATCTGATTTAATCAGTTGAGCTGCTTCAATGAGTGTTATCTTGGTTTAATAGCTTTTAATGGGGTTTAAGTCCTGCAAAGGTCGAGATGAATTCTACTGTAGACATGACTGCATCATGAAAAGAAACACAGATGCTGAAGGTTTTGTTTATGTTGTCCAACAAATCTGGGTCGTAACTGTATGCCAAAGTTAATAAATGGATATATATTTTAATTATCGCAAAATAACACGATTGAAAAAACATTACCAACGCGAAAGTAATGACAAAATGGCGACTTCAAACCCGGTGTACCATAGAAAATCACCCGAACAGCACCGAAAATACATGACTTGTTTTAATCAATCAAAAATACCACGACAATTTATGGAATCTATGCGCACCAAAAACAGTAAATATAATCGCAGTTATCATGGTTATTAGGTTATTAAGCTTTCTTCTCGGGTCTTATTGCCGATCATAAGTTCGGAGTGAAACCTCCGGGTTTTTTCAATACATCACGTACTGCTCTGTAGCCTTTTATTCAGAGTGACTGATGATATAGAAATTGAGCTATTTGTTTGTATAATCTTACCTGTCGATTGAATCGAATAGACCACTTCTTGGTTCTACCAATTTCTACGGCTTGTCCTTCCGATGGATAGCTTTTACTTTTCACAGGATATAAATAGCCCGCGTCAACCACATTCAGAATCACATAGGACCAGCCGCTGGTAATTCTGCAATTATATTATATCAGTTTTAATTCGCCATTGAAGTAGTGGTGGACGGGGTTATTTACAATGGCGATGTGTTTACACGCACGTGGCTCGTAATATTTGAATGTATTGCCCTGCACTAAACGTTACGCAATCGTAGGTACAAATATACCGTTCAGTCAATTTGTATCACACCAAAATGCATATTAACATACTGGGTCTGGCAATTCAAACACGTATCAGGAGCCACGAGGTTTGTACGATAGACACATCGCTGTGGTATTTAATCAAAAACTAAATTTGTGTCATCGAATCATCAATGCATATGCGCCTGTTTGTTAGTTGTTTGTATTCTCAAGCGTGCTCATTGACGATATGATAAAAAAAAAATTCGTGTCTTTTGCAAAGAATATTTCATAAGTTCCACATCAGTTAAACAATTGGCATGTAGTTAAAGACGAGAAAACATAATATACACTATTGTAACATTTCCAAAAACCAACGTGCCCTTTTAATTTTGAGCCGTATCAGTGATATAAATGAAATAAAGTAACTAACCATTTCATTCCAGCACCAACATCATGAATAAGGGTATTACTAAAGTTGATTAGGTCTATCCGCTCAATGTATTATGAGCATCTCGTAGATTCAAATGTTCATTGAGAAATGTCAGCAATGACTCATATTTCGACCGAATGAATACAATCTCAGGACAACAAGTTGTAGTCAAAGATTTTTGATATCGACAATACAGATCATTCCAAGCTTGGTTTTTGCACTTTTTTCACTTCCTTTTTCCAAGGTTGATCATATTTTTTTTACATTTCCTTCAACTCCAAATTTGTATGCCTTACCAACATAATGGGTTTCATATGCCTATATTTTCTAAAGTTTGCTTCTCAAGTATAGTGACAAATGGACAGAATTCATAATTAGTGACAATTGTTTTTCTTTTTGCTTTGTTTTGTTTGCTTGTTTGCTTGTTATTGTTTTTGGTTTTTGGGGTTTTTTTTGGACAGGTACGCCAACCTCAAGGTATCATGGGTTATTTTAGTATGTATTGCCCCCGGGGTATTGTCTGGCAACATATCAGGGAAAATAAGCATGTTGTCAGTGGAAGTCGCGTTAGCGAACTCAAAAATAGCGTGAGCGCACAAAAATGTTGAGTGATCCGTGTACGCTTAGTTGAACGATGTCGTCAGGTCCTGAAATACGCTTAGAGGGCAGAGGCATGGATCATTCCAATCTATGTGTTATTTATCTATGCCTGACAGACTGAAGCTCCGTATTATAGTTGATCGGTTAAGAAGAACTTACCCAGCCGTATCTACAGCGAAGAAACCTACGATGTGTGTACCGATTTGGTGTCTGGTGGGTTGCCATTTAAGTTGTATTGCTTTACGCAAGGGATATCCATCAACAGTTTGTAACGTAGAGCTGGTCATGCCCGTCGGTTTATTAATTTCTATGCGAGAAATCCTATTAAAATCAATGATAAAAATGATAAAAAAAGACGATGACGATAAAGTTGACGATTATAATGATGATGATGATAATTATAAAGATTATGATGATGATGTTTTATGATTTTTATATGTAATAATAATGCTTACATTGACACTAACAATGGTCATAAGTCGTGGGATGCATTCCTTAGTGGCGTATAGTGATTTTTGGTCATTTTGTTTGAAAACTGGCATATATGTTTTTAATGATGTTCTGTTTGATTTTTCTAAGTCTCAGCAGTCAAAATTAGCTAATTAATTAGCTAATTAATTAGTAATTAATTAATTAAATGTGACGTATCCTTACAAAGTGAGATTTTGTGTTTTCCATTGTGGCGTATCGACCATACGTCACTTTTTATACACATTTTGTAATTAAGAAATATCGGCAAAATGGAAAACATTGCATGTCATAGTGGCGTACACCTCGCTATATTCCATAGTGACGTATTGGACCTATACGCCACTATGGAATAAAGCCGACGAAAAGTATCGCCTTTTGCGTGTTTTCCATTGTGACGTCTAGTTTTGTACTTCGGTTTGCCAGTAATATTATGTATTTAATTCTTTTGAAAAATGTATAATAATAAAATCTATTTGGTTTAATACAGATATTTCACATCATTTACAAAATATGATGAATGTCTGATTTGCACAACTCAATTTTAAATTGGCATTTCTTCAAACCCGGTTTTCTGGAAAAGTTGTTTATTCGTGGTGCCCCACTATACGCCACTATGGAATACAGCCGACGAAGTAACGTTTTGGGGGAATGAAAGATAAGATAAATGTTTTATGCATTAAGGTATAGGTTTTAATACCTTGTTATTGAATTGCGGAAAAAATTGTAAAAAAGGTCATTAGTGGACTTTCTTGCTGATTTCAGTTTGCTTTGCTTTGACTTTTTAAATTTATTTACATTTGCTCGTTAAGTACACATTTGAGAGATATTGCTAGCTAATGTACTTACAATTGATTTTCATCGCCCGCCTCAGCTACGATTGTGATCTCATAACGTTTACCAACTGGAATGGTCATGCCGTGTCTTTCTGGTTCTATAATTGTGGGGATTCCGCATTTGGTGATATCGGGGCTTATGCTCAGAAGGAAGGACAGAGAGATCTTACTTAAAGTATCGTTGTTAACATCAAGATCCTCAATGATCACTCTTACAGCATAATCGCCCGGAGGTCCACTGGTATCGAATTCTAATGTGCAGTCAGACTAAAAATTGAAATATGAGAGAGCATGACAATGACAATGATGACAATATTGTTATGGGCTGTTTTGGGTGGATGGGTCACAAAATACAACAGACTATTTGCCAACAGGTAAAGTTACAGCACCACCCGTTAAAGCAATATTGTAACATTTGCCCTAACGAATATGCAACAATTCACAGCATACAAGACACGGTGACTTTTGCTGTTTGTGAATATTCTGTACCTAGTCTGTGGTCACAAAACAAAGACCTTTCGGAAGACAATGTTAATAATCAAACATCGTAAACATGCCCTATACTTTACTATCCGCTAAATATAGAGGGCACGGTGGCTTAGTGGTTACGGCCTTGGACTCATAATCTGAGAGCTTGCTCGACGTGCGTGGGTTCGAGTCTCCGTCCCACCACCGTGTTGCGCCCTTGGGAAAGGCGCTTTACCTCGCTTGCCTCACCCCCACCCAGGTGCAATGGGAAGCTGTTAGGGTTAGTCACAGTCGTTGTACTGATGAACCCTGCAAACGTGGTTCCGGCATAATCTAATGACGGCGGAATAAATGTAAAGCGCTTTGAGGCTGTTTACGGCATAAAGCGCTATATAAATATCTACATTTTTTTTTTTTAGCTAATGGCTAAGTGTGCGTTGACCATTGGCGGCCTTTTCTAGTATTACTGATTGTGTCATGTTTGTCCATAGACAGTAGAGTTTGTCAGGCTTTACCGCTTTGTCATGACAACACACCGATAACAGGGGACTTTCGTAATTGTCTGGTTCTCGGAAATAAGCGTAATGCACAGGAGGGGGTAATGACACGTTGTGAGTGGTGGTTACCTGTTGGGATGGTTTGATATTTGTCTTTTAGGAAAACTACTCCTATAATAAAATCCTCTGTGATAAAATGGTATAAAAAGAAAAAAAAATGAGAAAGGCAAACGGGCAAGTAAACGATTAAAAAAAAAGTAACATGTAACAGTGTTGAATACTTACATTAATTGTAACTTTATCAAGTTTCCCACAGAGATCGCGATTTTTACCACCGGCATAACATTCGTGTTGATTTTCATCAGTGTTCCGGCAGCGGTATCTGTCGCCATCGGGGTCGTAAACTGTGAATTAGGAATAGAAAATCAAAATTTGTATGCAATGAATGACCGATCCTTTATATATGCAATCAATTGATTTACTTAATTAATGTTAACACATTAATTGCTGCATGTAATGATATTAACGAATACAAGTGTACGTATCATTCATTCTGAATAACAAGTTGATAGTTCATTAATAACAAGCAAAGGAAGCAGCAGCACCATCTGTCGATCACAAGATCGAGTAACATTTGGTTGTGCTTTCCCTTTAGTGGCGGGATGGTATACACATAGCGTACCTCAACTAAGTAAACTATTTTGAGGGCATTAACCAGAACGTCACCATGTCTTATAATTGGACAAAAAATATAACCAATTAAAGGAGCCCACCTGGTATAATAAATGTGTATTTGCATCCTTGAGGATAAAGTTGTACAGGTATTGGAGATGTTACAGGTGAAGAATTGTCCTCCTTGTTAAGGTCAATCTCGGTGATCATCTTCCATCCTTGATCCTCTTTTCGCTCGGCATTTTGAACAGTTACAAAACAGCAAGACTCAAAGCTAATAGAAAAAATTAATATAATAATATAACACTACACAGTGAGAACAAAAAATAAGGTAGCAATTCATGAAAGTTAACCGCATCAGGACCTAATTGATTTGTATGCATTATGAATTTAATACCCTTGCGGTTATCATGCTCATCTTGAATTTCGAAACCCATTTTTATCAGATTCGTGAACCTTATCTGTGTGCTTCATATTATTTCATTAGTAGATTCTTGTTCATTGATTGGCTAATACAGGTATATGTAATCAAATATAACCTCTTACGCAAAAGCCTGTTATTTAATTATAGGGGATCATATGAAGTTTTAAATAACCGATGAAGACGATGCGTCAGTCAAATAACACGTGATAGTATGAGTTGTTTTATTTGATCTCACTACGTTTTTTGAGGACATTATAGTGCCACGATGCATTTTAGTATCAACGTGCTCATGATACGCAAGAGGTAGAGGGATGCGGGGAGTGGTCGCATCCTCCAAATGAGAAAACGTGTACAAAAAAAGTCCCCCAAAATCCAAATGTGCGAGCGCAGCCAGCAAAAACAAGTCAGGTTGTTAATTGCTTTTAGGTCAGAAAAGGACAACATGTTTAAAATAAGGTCCACTTTTCACAAAATCCCCCTTGGAAAAAGGTCCACGTTTTCGCACTCCGCACCCACGCAAAAATATAAAGAAAAGAAAAGGAAAGTAACTTCCAAAAAAGAAAGTTTCCACTTGATCAGGTGATTCACACTTAGAGCGCAATTAAATAAAATCAATAAATTACACATACAATTAACAGAGATTTCTAACTCAATTGTTTTTTTTTAAATCCGAAAGACCAAGAAATGTAATGAGTGCATGCTATTTGGTGCGATTCAAAAAGTTTCAGCGGCATCTGTGCATTTGCTATATACAAGGATATATCGACCATGCAAAAAGCTCTCCAGATTGGGGAAAAAACCTGGCTAGCATGGTTCTGAATGATAACACACGCTGAGATTCAGTATGCATTTCACGCCACGTTATCTGTTTCAATTTGTCACTTTTCAAAACGCACCAAACTGCAGTTAATCGTTCAGAGTTATGGTCGCCCAATCAAATGAAGACTCTCTTTTTACGTGTTTACATACAACATCACTAGTTTGTTATCTGGTACACTGACTTCAAATGTTCGTCCACCTATATCCCATCCGCCCTCTTTATCAAAGTCTGTACATATCCATCTCATAGCTACAGGGTTAAATGTTATACATCTAGAGATAAAAGAGAAACACAAATGAACGTACTTATATTTAGAAAATGAAAGATAGGATTTGTCTTTTGCTTATCCAATATCGTGTCATAATGGATGAACTGGTGAATATTATGAGTAGTAGATGCCGGCGCGCAATATTTTCCATAATTTCCTAACCATAACCCTAACCCTAATTGGGTTAAACGGGCTCCCTTCTCAAATAATTTGCTGCCGGCGCACATAATCCTATTTTTGTAAGAAAAGCTGCTTTTTCTAGAAAAAGTACTTTAATGAGGATATCCCCGTTGTTTTAAATGGACGAAACCGTCACGAACGTGTACTACGCGAACGCACTATCCCCCCCATCATTGAGGATCAACAAGCGCGCTCGATGTCTTATATCGTTATACACTATTGTGCGATATTACACACCAGAAAACCAATCAAATTACCTGAATTCTTTACTAGACGCACCCATTAAAATTATTTTGAATAAAGACCTTATAATATTTAATGAAAATATCCAACAAAATTGGCCACAATTAAAAAAAAAATAGAAAACAGTTTGCTGTCTTTGGAAAATAAATTTGCAGTTTTAATCGATTCGGAATTCTAACGTGAGTTGTTATAGTGGATGACAAAAAAGTGACATTGAAAATGAAATTTTGCACTTTTGCACTTTTGATCTTTGACCCCTAACTGTGTACAACTTATATTAAGCTTGGGTAAGCAGTTTTATTATCTAATGATATCGATTGTGTCGTTAACCTAATCGAATAAAAACTTCTATATATAATACAAATGCGGTCAATTTTACAACATTATTTCATATGAAAAGCGAAATACTATTTATTTTTGTAACTTGAGCTTGGGTCATGATAATATTTATCAAGTTCATGTTACGTGATATGTTTTGTCATTTATGATGCTACTTTTTCTTCATTATATACCAATCTACTAATTTTGTCACTTGTTCGTGTTCTTCATCTCATTTATGATGTGTTTTTTAGTGTTAAAATGGGCAGTATGTATACACCACCTGTAAATATGCAAATTATGCTTAAAATAAAGCAATATGACTTGTTGATTAAAAAAATGCTGCCACTTAGACAATATTTTATCTTTTTATTTCAATTTCTTCGGGCGGGTCCCAGTCAACTTTTATTCAATTCGAAACAATAATATTTTGGATGTTTTCCTTTATAACCGGCAATATTATTTTGTCGTATTGTGTTGTTGTTTAAAATGCCCTGTGTTCCTTTACGATATATCTGCTTATTTACAATGAAATTAATTACGCGCTCAAAGTTTTAATTTATGCTGGTTTCATACTTTCCTGTCGCTTTGCCGCTCTGAAGATGATTAGTCGCACCAGAAACGCTAGCGGTGATCAGCGGCAAGCCAACTTATCGACCACTCCACCGCTTTGTCGCCGCGGCAGCACCGCGGGGAATTGAATTCAAGTCAACTCTGAGCGTTGCCGCTCTGACGTATGTGAACAAAATACGATTTTGGAGCGGTGCCGAGCGGCAAGAGTGGTTTTCAGAGTCATGCCGTTGCCGCTAAGAGGTGTGCTGCTCCGTTTGCAGACAAGTGCAAGCGGCATGATGAAGCGTCACGCCACTCAGCGGCAAGCGGGAGAAAGTATGAAACCAGCACTAGTTGACAATGAAATACAGTTCTACATGTATAATAGAAAACAGCATTGTTATATGAAATGGTGGATAAATGTTACATCTCTTTCTGGAAAATCAAAAGGAAAATAAGAAACCTCACTTGCTACAATCTTGATAACGTGGGTCGTCTTGATAGCATCCATCGCAGTGTAGCATGCCTTCTGTTTTCAGGAGCGTCTCTCTATTTTTTGCAATCTCAGTGCACACTTCATGACCAGATTCTTTTTCGGAAGTGTCATCTCGAAACCCGTTGAAATTGAAGTTGTATGTCATCAAAACCTATGAAGTCAAAAAAAGTTTTATGGGTCTTGACAATAATTTTCAATCAGACAAATCTAGACATCCTAACTGTGTTCCAGTACAACGTTTCGAATTTTAGACTTTGTATATTCTGGCGAATCAAATGTTTAGCATGTGTTACATATTAAATTCATTATATCGGGTCACCACTCCATAAGGTAGTTTAAATTTGATACACACACGTTTCGTTCGTATTGTGGATATTAAAATAATATAATAATAATTATCCGAAATTTCGTATTTTGCCCCCCCCCCCATCTGAAAAATCCCTTGCTACGCCACTGAGTTTAGGACAGTTTAGTGGTAGTCATGGTAGTAGCACTTGCCATCATGACGTCATAGGTGTTCTCCCAATAATTTGTTTAACTTAAAACATCCAATCTTTTGAATGATGACCTAAGACGACATGCGCGTATGACCTTGATCTTGCCACATACAACATTTCAAGTTCTCGTAATTGTTTGAAATAATGAGGGCGGAAAAGGTTTTTTTAATTTTTCGGACAATTCCAAAGCATTGTTAGTAGCTTACGCCAAACAATAGCAACAGTAACTATTTATATTTCGAGCAGGGTGATAAGGGTAACGAACGTTTGACTTCGGCCATTGTACGTCCGAATTAGGTAACAAAAGTAAGCCTAAGGACTGTTGATTATCTTTCCAACACTGAGCTGTATGTACAGTAAGCAAAATAATTAAGGTACCAGTTATGTTCACCCCTGTATATCCTAACTAAAGACAGATATGTCATACATGGAACCAGCGGCCAATATCTGCATATTTTAGCTCGAATATAAGATCTCATTCGTTGAAATTGTTAACGAAATAAAGACATCGACGATCCAAAAACCATCCAGGAAGATGCAAATTCAAAAGCTGCAGTTTGCTCCATAGCATGCCCTTTTGATTTGCACTCAAAGTGTTCTCGAACAAGAGAACTATTGACGTGATTCCATTGATTAAATGCACGCTTTCATTGAATAGAACACAAAAGTGCAACTTTAATAATCATTTCTTCCTTAGGTTTTAAATCACCGTTTCCACGCAATACGCAAGTGACCACTCGTCATGCTCGCCTAATTCTTGAATGGTGGGGAGATCCTGAAATAACATAATTCTTATAAGTCATTGACACTCAGAACGGCAGTGACCACTCGCCTCTGTAAGGTAAAGGGAGGCGATCCTGTATAAACAGTGATCGAAGTGCCCGTCTCTCTTTCATTAGCGATTGGGCCAGACTCCTCCATGTAATGTTGCTATAGCGGGATCTCTACACCTCCTCTACAGCGAGTCTGTTACCTTCCCAGCATTTAAGAATGCCGGTACCCATTTAAACACCTGGGTGGAGAGGAGTAATCGAGATAAAGTGCCTTACTCAAGGGCGCAACACGATGGCGTCGCCGGGGCTCGAACCCACAACCTTCCGATTATGAGTCAGAGCCCGTTCCGCTAGGCCACCGTGCTCCCTAAAACTCGCCTCTGTTATGATCATGTATTTAAATGAGGCTCATGAATAAGTAAGAAGTTGTTGTGCAATACTTGTACGTTTTATATGCATACGTTGGCTATGAGTAAGTACATCCTAAATCATAAAATACAGAGACATTTATTGATGATCATTATTAAATAAATAAATCAGCGACAATATGATATGTTGTAGTAATGTTTCATCCACATTGGTTAAAATATGATAATGACTGGTGACTGTAACCATAAGTTACAACAATTAACTCGGCGAAAGTGCCAGCTTGCGACTCACACCTCACACACAATATACTCATTCACGGTGAATAATATAGGCTATATTACTAGTAAATGTCACTCCAATAAGCCAGTTGACAGAGTGGCATGCTGCACTCAGGGCCGGATTAACCTTTTTTGGGCCCCAAACGCATCGTGTAGAAGGCATTATGCACTAAAGTGGGCAAGTTTTGAGATTCTAGTAGGATGTTTGCGCGCGTAGCGCGAAAAATATTTCAATTTTAGACTGTTTTAGTCCGAATTGAAGGTGAATGTTGCTATATTACAGGTCAGTGCGCAATTTTTGTAGGCTATTTTGGCCCAAAACATGTTGTTTTTCGGCTAAAATAGAAGATGCACACTGCACAGGGCAATTTTGGGGGCCCCCAAAATTTGGGGGCCCTGGGCCCGGGCCCATCTGGCCCTATGGTAAATCCGGCCCTGGCTGCACTGGACGCAAGACAATCACTCTCCTTCACATACATCAGTGAAGCGTGGACTCGTGAAGCGTAGACCAAGGCCATGTGTTTCTTCTTAATATTTAGACTCTTGATTCTTGTTCCATGTAAAAATATGGCTTATAGGGATATTTGGTTTTCATTGGACTTGTTTTCCTGTTTTCTTCCCAAAAGAAAGTATCACTAATAGCGGTAGTGACTATTATTTAAAAACTCGAAAAACAGTTTATTTCTAGGGAAGTTGTTCAATGTGTTCAATGGTCACATCCCTGTGTTAATTGGCCTTGGAATTGATCATTCTATTTTTGAAAGTGCAGAAACCAAACTACCGGCAGAAATTGCGTGTTACAAAAACGTCAAGTTCTTCAAAACTACCCGCTGAGTGCACCAAATCCGCGTAACTTACTAGTTTAGTAGCTTACTTCTTTAGTAACTACTCCGCAACTGCCGAGTATCTTACTAAACTAGTATTTTTGGGACTTGCGCTGAAGCGTATCTGGCGAGTAACTACTTCTTTAGTATCTTAGTTAATGGAGCAGAAAATCCAAACCAGCACCTTTAATATCACGTTTTTAACCACGCGGTCTGACGTCATCAATTTTTATTCAATAACAGTGTTACGTTATGTCACGAAATACCCCGGTACAAACAAAAATCAGTGTATTTTGCGTGTCTTGTGATTTTGTAGTAGGCCTATAGGTTTATTTATTCTGTCACAGAGGGGCATAACAAACTGGGGTGGGGGGACTCAGCGGTGTAGTTTTTGTAAAATTCCTTTCGGGTTCTAAGTAGTCGCGTATCGGGGTCAGTTGTAGGAGGGGGCAAAGAAAAAAAATCTTGTGGAAATCATTTTGGTCCTGTGTTCTTGTGATAATTGCTCACGGAACGCGAAAATCATTTTCAGTTGTACACCATTTTACCCCAAAATTAAGGTGATATTTTTTGTTTACTATGCCAATATTCAAGTTGAATTATTTTTGCCCAAATAATGGTAAAATTGGTGTTTACCGGGCAATTTTCAATTTTACACTGTGGGGTCAGCGGTTGTGATTTGTAAGGTTTTGGTTTTAGGGTGTTGACATTTTCATTTGTGAGGTTGTTTTTAGGGGGTTTGGGTTTTTATTTGGGGGGGTGAGTTAGCAAACCAACTCATTAAAAGGGGTACCCCCGCAAAGTCTAACTTAGTACTCATTTCAAATGACCATACGTCATAATAAGCCGCAAATATGGGTCTCATTTTGGGACCTTTTTTTATACAATTTTAGTATAAAGTTTTTCAATTTTTAAAAACATCACACATTTCACCTAAATGAAGCACAAGTTTTTGGGTTTTTTTAATGATAGACCTATTTGGTAACAATGTCGCTAAATTGTTTTCAATTTGCCAAAATATCTGACAATCGTGGGCATAGTACTTACTCTGCCCACGATTGTCAGATATTTTATTAGTAGGCCTATTCTATTCAAGCATCAACCGGATGGGTTGGGATAGTGTGGCATGTAATTCCTCAAAAATTAATTTGGCACAAAACTTGCAATTATTCCTAATGCTTGAACCGTGGGGAGATCCTGAAATAAGATAATATATATAGCAAAGTATGTAGGCCTATATTAAAGATAGAAGATATCTTGAGTTTTGAAAGCATGTTTCTCTAGACATGAAAATATTTGTATAGATTCGAATAATAATATTACTTAGTGTAGCATAATGCAATTGTCATTGTCATAAATATGTAAGGCATAAAATAAACGCATAAAATAACGGCACTTTATAATAATAATGACTCTATAGTGAAATTCAAATGGTAGGCCTACTATTATATTATTCTACTATCTACTTAAGATACAAAAGGAATCCAACATGCATTCGATAATCACTATGTGACACGTCACAGAGAATGAATATTGATTGATTGATTGATTGATTGATTGATCGATTCATTGATTATTTGATTGATTCATTGATTAGCGGTTATAGGCCTACTAATTAACGATGATCACCCCTTCCAATGGTCTTGTTCCCCCTTCAAAGAATAGATGACATCACCAGCATTTCGGATGATAATATTTTTTCTTAGTGGCAACCTGGATATCATCGCTTTTGATATACCGTTTCCTCAGGTTTTTGTCATTCTAAACATTTGTACTTTTATATAGGCCTACAATTTAGCAGGTATGAGGTTTCCATAGTTCCAGGGTTAAGACCAACCTTAACTTAAACGTTCCATCAGTTGGCCTACACGAAAGGTTTGTGGCGCCGCATACGAGACGTTCCACGCGTAAAATACGCTCTATTACGAAATATCTTATTATTTACTTTCAAAATCTCATCAATATCAATGATTTTCTATGAAGCGATTTGCTTACTCGCCAACTTACTCCTCGAAGGATGAAGAGTACGTTGCCGAGTAAATAACAAAAGCTGCGGCTTAACTTTACTAGTCTAGTAACTTACGTACATTTGGAAGTCACTAAATTCTGAGATACTCGCCAACTTACTCCGCAAAAGATGAAGAGTAAGTTGCCGAGTATTGTAACAATAGAACTTACTAGTCTAGTAACTTACGCCGATTTGGAAGTCACAAAATGCGAGATACTCGCCAACTTACTAAACAAGCAGAGGATGATTTAAGGAAGCCCCATCATGCACTGTAAAAGTGTTATCACTAGAGTTTCAACTGCCACTTTACTTTTCAAATCCCATTGAACTCTGTGCAAAAGATGTTGTTTTAGAATTGCCCGTGTGTCATTATTTCTTGGTCGATTTCAGATCTAAAGTGATGTATGCATGAAGGATAATTCACACCTCCTGTATATAACATAAAATGTGAAATCGACCAACCTCTAGAAGGTGTTTTTACTGTAA